>NC_133331.1:132721729-132864229 GCF_042186555.1 Aquarana catesbeiana | reverse complement strand
GGTAAAATACAATAGGTATCCGTGAGGATGCCGGTATCAAAAACAATTTTTCTTTTTTATTAATAATACCTGATTCAAATCCATAACCCACAATACTCTCTAATTCTCTCTTGTATTTTATACGAGGATCAGATTTAAGGAGAGTATAGGTAGTGGGGTCCCCAACTAGTCTATCCAACTCTTGGAGATAATCGCTTTTATTGAGTACCACAATCCCCCCACCTTTATCAGCTGGCCTGATAACAAGGTCTTTACGTTTACAGAGTTGGTCCAATCCCGATTCTAAATCTTTAGTCATCCTATTATTTCTAATTTTCAGATGGTCAAGATCTCTTAGGAGAACGTCCCTAAAGACCTTGATCGAAGCTGGTAGGCCGCCTGGGGGGTTAAATAGCAATGCATTTGCCAGGCCTGAATGCCTGATGTTGGTGGAGTCATGACCATGGGTGTTAATGGGATTAGACAATAGATACCTCTTAATATTTAATTTCCTAGTATATTTATGGATATCTATATATGTTTGAAACTTATTAAGTGGCTTGGGAGGTGCGAATTTTAGACCTTTATCCAAAATAGCAGTCTCATTTTGGGTCAGGGGAGTGTTACTCAAATTAAAAATACCTTGACCGGTCAAACCCGTTTTCTTTTTGCTCCTTGTTCTCCTCCCCCCTCTGATGCCTCTCTTTTTTCTAGAGGTCGTTGGTAATATTGATCTCCGCGGGGAAAACCCCAATGTTGGGGTTGAGAATACTCATCCCTTTGTGGGTGGTTAGAGGTATACCGATCAGTTTGCGTATTTCTTTGAGATGGAGGGGGTTGGTACCAATTAGATGTATCATAGCCATTTCCTCTCCTCGGGGTACGATACCCCGAATTAGAACCTCCATAATCCTCATTATCCTTATATTGATGTTGCATATCTCTCAGAGGTTGGAAACGATTCTGGGTATAAACAGGGTACCTTGGGGGATATTCCTTTTCATAGGGCGTACCAGGGGGATCATACTGATTCTGGTGGTAACCCTCACGATAACCTCCTGTCTGTCCACGGGAATAATAGTCTTCCTTCTGATAAGTATGATTTTTCTTTTTTGATTTCTAAATTTCTTTTTAGAAGGTTTTAAAGTAGCCGTAGAGGTACGGGCTGGAGAACGTGCATGGGAAATCGGGTTATGCCTTACTGGTGACCTGTAAGAAACCCGTCTTGAGAGATTGGGATACTGACCATGATTGACCGGAGGTCTATCTGGCACCCTAGGTTGTCTGTCCCTATTTTGACTTGAGGGGACAGAAATATCCATATTTTCAGTGGTCTCAGCCTCCTCAGCTGCAGTCTTGATTTGCCACTGAAAAACAGACCCGTTCTTATAGTCCCCCAAATCTCTAGTAAATTTTTTCTTTTTCTTATTTTTCTGTTCAACTTCTTCCTTTTCTATTAGCTTTTTGAGGTTGGAGGATCGTTCTTTATATTCCTCACTACCTACGTGTGAGGATAATTTCTCCTTAATGAGCTTAATCTCTACATCCAATCTACCTAATTTAGCCTTCTTCCTAGGGATCAGAAACTCCAGAAATTTGATTCCGGCCTCATTAAAGTACCTGAACCAATCCTGGAGGTCTGATTCACTTTTTTGGGGACTGACCTCCCATCTGAGGCTTCTTGGGACCATTGATTCAGCCACATAGTGTTCGAGAAAAAATATATCCCATTGCGTGTGTATCTCGGAGACCATGAGATTTTTAAGTCTCATAAACAAGCCTCCCAGATCACCCTCTGGTTCGCTAGTAGCATCGAACACCCCATCCTTAGTTATTACACGTTTAGAGCGATATTCAGACACATCCATATTGGAGTAATAAGATGCCTAAATGTGCTAAATTAAATACTGAAAGTTGCAACAAATTTGAATTTGTGCCCAAAAATAAATACTTGAGCAGCAGGTAGTTTGATATTAAACTAAATAAGAAAAAAAGAGGAAAAAACCTGCGCTACCAAGCAAAAAAATGATAAGAAAGTAGCTGCAGCTGCAACAAATACAACAAATATCAATAAGGTGAAAACAAAAAATAAAAAATAAAAATGTGCGCTTGCATTACATAATATATCCTTCTCATGGACTCCAAATAAAACTATTGCTATGTTTCACAGCAAATTATGATATAAAAATTAATAAAAAATGAATTCATATATTGATTATATACAACATTCAACACATAACAGTAAATAAAGTGCTAAAAAGTAGTGATCAAATTCAATCCACCCAAATGCAGAATTAAAAGTGTAAAATTATATGCAACTTTCAAAAATCGCATTAGTAGCAAGGAATTGCAATGTCCACAGTTCATAAATCGCATCCCATATGAATGTAGGAAGGGATAGAGGGACGTGAAGGAACATCCAGCCACCAGTGGGTCCAAGGAGTAATAACAGGTGTACCCTTACCATACACATTGGACCTCCTTTATAGCAAGGTCATAGAAGCATGCAGATTTGGCCCTCTGCAGGGACATAAGATGACAGCTCAACCCGCAGCAGATGATTCCGACACTTCCGCGTTTGAGACACACACTCCCACGTCACAGAAACCATGGATGGAAGAGGAGGGAGAGAGGAGAAAAAACTCCAATAGTGTAATATGTTTAAAAAGACTTTATTGCCTCGATCCACCAGGCAGCATATTACACAATTTATCCAAAGAAAATTATTAAAAAGCCGGCAAAATTTAAAACAAAACAGAACGCCTGTGCACAATTACATGGGGCTCTATGGCATACTGGCATACACTGCGTAGCCACGCCCTACATGTTTTGTCAAACGTGACGTCTTCAAAGGGGCACGGGCGACGCAGTGAGCCATTGCCATTTATATTACACTTAATAGCAACCAAGCCTCGTTTTCGCTCGGAAATCTGGTTACAAACTGAGCATGCGCGAAGAGATACCAAGCCTCGACATGGCATACGTTATGAAGCACATACTGAAAGTTATTATAAACCATAAATAAGGATTTTTTTATGGCCAGAGTTTCATTTTAGAAGAAAAACATTAAACCCACGCCTAAAGCAGATATGTATTTTCTATTTTAAAACTTAAAAAGTAATTGTATTTATTGCACTTCGCCGTCTAAATAAAAGGAGTGCGATGTGTATATTATAGAGTAGCTATAAAAAGAAAATTTTAAAATTAATTCATGTGTATACTTAACCAAGCCTCAAACATTATATTAATAAAGAAGAATGCAGCTACTTTCTTATAATTTTGTTGCTTGGTAGCGCAGGTTTTTTCCTCTTTTTTCTTCTTAGATCGTGGATGCCTGTAGATTTAGATTTTAGTGTTAGGTTGGACTTCTACTTAAGGCTGGGTTCACACCTAATACCAATGCGGCTCACAGCAGGGGTCCAGTGCGTCCCTGTTCTCCATTTCAGGGATGAATCAGGGCCGAATTTTTGCCTGAATTTGTTCCTGAAACGGAGCCAAAGACGCACAGCATTCCTGTGCAAACCGCTCCACAGCTAAAACGGAGATATGTGAACCAGCTCCATAGAGAGCAGGTCACAATCTCCTGTCATGCGAATTGGGTGCGGGGAAATTCACATAGGTGCGAACCCAGCCTTAAGGTTTATGTGCACTTTGCGAATGAAAGTAACATTACATGTTTTGTTATATCTGCCTAGTTCAGATTTAAGTGTAAATTTACACAAAGTACATGCTCCTTACAGTCATTTTTTACTTTTATTCTGCCTACCGCGCTTTTTCCAAAGAAGTTGTCCTTTGACTGCCAAAGAAAAATAGTGCTGTTATAAATTCATTCAGCATTTTCTAAAAACCTTTTGATGCCATATTTTCTGTTTTCAAATCAAAAGAAGTGAAATAGACTTCACATTCATCTATTGCTAAACAAGGTGCTATTAGAAAACACAGGAACTAGAGACATTGTTCAAAATGAATGTGCTGCAAAGATATGATATTGATAATACTTTTCAGTATACATTGTTTTTTGCTTTTTAGTGGTTCTCTTGCACAAAAATTGTTCTTTATTACAGCTTTAAAGTTGAATCAAAACGGATGTTAGGTAATGGTAAAACTCTAAACTCATAAGCTGTGTGTGGGTGGACAGAGTTGCCAGGCCATCATTTTAATCACTCATATACTGTAGGTTATGTTGCTGATTCTGTTAGCTCATAACCTGATTTCAGTAAGCAGCAGACCCTGTGTTAGCTATATGTATTTAAAGGAATCGGTTGACAGTCCTGGACAGGGGTATTTAAGTTTGACTTGCCTTCTCCCTATTATGTGATGTCTTATTTTGAAGGCAATAATTTTTTGCCTTTATGTCAAGGGACAATGGTGGATCCTCTGTGTCCCCAGCAGTAGACAAAGCTCTTAGCTCTTACCAAGGAGCTAAGATAAAGAGATCTGGGTCTTCACCACTGACTCAAGCACAGAGGACTGGATCTTGGCTGTATGACATTTTCCAGGACCCAGGACTGTCCCATCGGCATGTGGGAGGTGCCATTCGACCTGCACGTGGGGGGTACCTTTTGCTGTGCACAAGCTCATCAATGCCCGGGACCAGGAGAAGACTGACATTAGGGCAATTCCCCAATTTAGAGATGAGCCCTGTCACTGTGCAGTTCCTCTGAAAGGGATGTCCTGTGCCACTACAGACACTTTCCTTTTGTATGCTGCGATTAGGAAGCCCGTGCCCTCTCCACCAGTCCAGTGTACCTCTGTCACCTCACTCCCAGTCGTGACAGAATGGGGTCCCACCGTGCACATAGCACTTGGCAACTCATTCCATTCCATACCATATTGCAAAGCTAAGGGCCTCTGTAACATGGGTTTGCTTCGTTGTTACAGGAGACTGACCACTGGGGAGGGAGCCAGATTACAGACTCCCTCGCTCCCAGAGGACTATAACAGGTACCACACTTCACCTTCACAACTGGCTGCAATGTACCAAGCTAGTTCTTGGTTACCTATAGCAACTACATCACTCCTCTTGCTTGTCTTGCTGAGTAGACCGTTTGTAGTGGTTTTACTTCATACCCTGTATGTGCTTTACTGACCCAAGTTCTTTAGATACACCAGAACCAACATGCACCCCTTTGAATACCTTCAGACCAGGCTCAGTACAGTTAATGCAACTTTTAATGAGCATTCAGCAACACAGATAAACTGCACAGCACACTGAAACAGAGTCCAGCCCTAACTAATGCAAACTGCCCAGGCTCATAACTTCAAGAGAAGCAAACTCCATTCAGCAAAAGTCCAGTAATGGTAGGTACCTAGACCAGGGAGAATTCCAGCAGGGTGACCCAGAAGGGGGGCCACGTGCTCCAATAGAATACATGTTGCAGCAGTTCTTTCCTCTGTAAATGCCATGTAGAGGAGAGAATGCTCTGATTCCTCCCCTGGTATTTATGTCAGTTACAGCAGGAGGGCAGGACTCAGGAAGCCCAGGAAAGAGTCTAGACCCAGTTAACCTCTTCCCATCCTTGACAGCCTGTAACTCACTATATGCATAAATAACAATGCAGTGTAGACAGGGCTAAACTATTTACAAGAACCTGTCAGCACTTGCTCACAGGCAGCAACTGACAGTCAATAGGTTGATAAGAATAGGGTCCTGGGAAGGAGACTGGAGATTTCAGGAGTAATTGGAAACAACAAGCACAATGCAGAATGAAGGGTTACCGGCAATGTCTGGTGCTGTGGACTCAACGTAGAATAGATACCAATAGGTAGAAATGGAACTTTGACTAGCAGCTAGAATTACAAAAAGCTATTGCTAGGTGTAACCTGAATTAATAATGTAAAGAGTGCAGACACATCACAGGTATGCTAGCTAATTTCAGGCAGCAGAAGGCATCGATGTATGTCTAGGAACACTGTGCATGGCCCAGAAGGAGGACTCTGAGAAGTGGGCTTCTAAGTAGCACGGTAGAATAATGATGTGAGAGCTGCAAGGTCAACCAGCACATAACACTATGCAGTTCAGATAGAAGTGTAGCGTCCTCCTAGTTAGGCCGCTAGGTAAATTTAGTTTTTGCCTTTACTGTAGCGAGTGTAGCAGTGATTGAATGTTTTTGTCTGTTCAGGGTTTCCTAAGCTTGGTGTTTGATTTCTCCCACCTGTGTTTGGAAGAAGCTTCCAGAATATAGAACAAGGAGATGCAGATGTCCAGTATGAATTTTTATCATGCCCCAGCCAACCTCCGGAAGAAGCCATCCATAAAAGGTGGCTGGGAAGGTGATAAATGTTTTGGAAGCTCTGGGAAGGTGTATTTCCACTTTAGGAAGAGTTCCAGTCTTCTGGGGGGCTACTGCCCCTAGGAGAGAGTTTGTGAAACAGGGGATTGCAGTCTGGAGCTGGACTGAGGGCCCGGGCAAAATTGCTAAAGGAGTATTTGCTGGAGGGTACTGTTCTTGGGTCTAGAGAAGGATCGTTTTATCGCCTTAAATGAGGATCTACATGTTGAGCCTGGGTGGCAGACAGCTTAAAGGACATTACGAGTAAAGACCTTGCTGTGGACTTTTGGCATGCTTGTACTAGAAGGGATCTAAGGGCCAGAGGTTGCAATATAGACAGTTTCACTTGCTTATATTCTGAGAAATTGTCTATTGAACGGTCTCAGGCGTCACCACCTCTAGTTGAAAGGCGCAGAGATGTCCACCCCCTGGAGGAGAGATCAGGCAGCCACTAATTTCACATCCTTCTGCATTTTCATAACTTGTCAAACTATTCAGGTAGATATGGATAGGTGGGACAGATCAAGAGTCCCTTGATCTGTCAATCAACTTTGCAGTCACTGATAGGTGGGGCAGAGAAGGAGTCTGTGTAGCTGGGTTCTCCCAGTGTAATTACAGTGCTCATAGAAGAAAACTACAGATTTTCATCACCGGTGGCCCCAGGAAAGGAGAGGCCAGAGAGTCCTGGAAAGAAGGAAATGATAAGATAATTACTCAATGGCTACTGCAACAACTGACAAAAGGACTACATAATATTGCAAGGCAAAAGATCTATTTTACAAAAGTGATTTTACATTTCTGCCTGGAGTTCAGCTTTACACATAACAAATATATGTGGCCTGACTGCACTGTTTTTTTTTACATGGGGCCACATATATTTCTCCCTTTTAGTGAGACCCCGGTCTCTGTTGATAGGGTTGAAATAATGACTTAGAGTTCCACTTTAATTGTTTCTGCTTTTTCTTACCTGTGTACGTATCAATTGTTCTATTTAAATTGTTTGTGCTCCTTTCTTACCTGTGTACGTATCAATTGTTCTATTTAAATTGTTTGTGCTTTTCTCTTCTGTGTACGTATCAATCTGTATCTAGATGGAATTTTGAACTGCTGAATAATCATTACATGTTCGCTGATAAGAAACTCTTTGTACCTTAACCTCATTTGGTAATGCCGATAAGATTACTGCTTGTAGAGCTGCCTATAAAAGAAGTAAAGGGTGCAGTTCTCTGATGCTCAGAACTGTGATACAGACATACCTGACTCCGTGTCATCTTTCTTATAGAAGCAATAATTTGACAAAGCAATATAAACTTAAAGCAACTTATTTAAGAGTTGCCCCTAACATTTTGGCGCCCGAAGAACAGGGACTCACCGATGATACTACAAGAGGTGGCTGAGCTACGCTGACGGAACAAAAAGGAATAGGCATTCCGGGAACCACAGATTAAAAAAACCTGGCCAGGTAAAAAAAAGCTTTATTTTTCTTATATTCTGTGCTCCCCTGATTTGTGCCTATCCGTTCTGTCAGTTACGGTTCTCCTGGTTTTAAAACACCAGCCTCTGTAGTGGTGAGTCTAGAATTACTGCATATTTTAGTTTATATTGCTGGAATTATTTGTTTGTTGTCTGTGTCTGTCTTGTCTGTCTTGTTGAGAAAGTGAATGAGCCTTGTCAAGGATGGTATGAGTTAGAAGGGGATTGCCGAACTAAGCAACGGAATGCGCCTTACCTCACATGATTGGGAACTTGAGGGCTTGTGAGCTTGGGGGTCTGACGCTTATGCTTAACCTCACATCTAACTCATAAACCATAGAGGGGTTGAGAGTATAAGCCCTGTCTGCTCCATAAAGCAGGGATAAGAGTGTATGAGAGGGATTCCCAGATACGGGGAGGGGAATAAGATCTCCATAAAGTCCGGAGATCTAGTCGGATACCTGGCCACTTAAAGGAATGCTTGTATATGTTGTAGCTGCATTTTTGTATATGTTGTAGCCGCATTCTGGTTTGTTATTGGGCTAGCATATAAAGTAATTATTTATTATTGGGCTAGCATATAAAGTAATTCGGTTTCAGAAATCTCATTCGGGAAGAGGTTTTTAGTATTCTAGCACCCTAGGAGGAAGGCAACGAGGAACTAGTGTAACTTAGCTGGTTTGTTATTGGGCTAGCATATAAAGTAATTATTCATTCTTGTGTATGTTGTAGCCGCATTATATTGTACACTAAGTGTCCCACACGCTACCTAGGCAGGACTGTTAGAATGGGCCAGAGGAACACAAAACCCCGTCAGGGAATTGTGGCGCACTATACGGTGCCACAGATAATTAAGAACATTTATGGGAAAACCGAAGCACAGGACTTAAAGGATGTCCTTCGTAAATTTAAGGTGAAAGGAGCAGCGGGCTTAGACCCGGATGTATGGAGTGAAATAAAAAGGGACAGACAAGGAGAGGTGTTAGAGAAGCAATGGATGCGTCAGGTTCAATGCTTAATTAAGGTCTCAAATAGAGCGAAAGAAGAGGGGTGGAAATATAATCCAGATTGTGATGGTTGGGATATGAAAGATAGAAGAACAAAAAATGTCGAGGCTCCCAGCTCAGCCATCCCACCCCCATACACTGACGTAGAACGCAAACCACACAAGATATATCCTGTACTTGAGGGGAGAGGATGGGTTTGTCAGGATTGTGGAGCACAAAACCCAGAATGGGCAGTAGAATGTGTGCATTGTGGGGCACAAAAACCTCATCCAGAAACTGTAGCTCCCGTACGCATTGATACACGCATTGTTCAGGTAAACAATCCAGAATTTGGACAAGCAGCCCATCCAAATGCCCCACCTACTGTCACTCGTAGAATGCAAATAAGGACTTGGGCACCATGGTCGCAGACACCCTTATGGCATTAATACAGAGCGCCCCAGACCCGGTAGCAAAGCCAGCTGCTTTTTGTAGATTTGTGACACAGTTAATGAATACACATGAAGCAACCTGGCAGGATGGGGAGGATCTATGCAGACACAAAATGACTCTGACCCTGTTTAACCAGTTTATGACAGAAATAGGTCCACACAGACCTGCAGGACAAATTGATGGGGATGGCAACCTGGAGGCAGGACATGTCAGATATATAAACTCAAGGGTCCCTTTTATTGCTAGATTAGAAGCTTTTTGTCAAGCAAAACAACAGGAGAGGGGGTCCATATCACCCATGAAGCAAATGCCAGGACAGACTGTATCGGAATTTTACTTATCTATGGAAAGTATGATGGCAGATGAGGGATTGGACTTGGCCCTGCCAGTCACAATCCAAGCCTTCAATAGACAATTTATGGAGGGATTAATTCCACAGATAAGTGAGAGACTGAAAGCCTGCACACCAGAGTGGAGGGCAACTAGAGATAGAGGGACGTTGTTACAAAAAGCACAAGGCATAGAGGCGGACTTAGCAGAAACCAAAGGGAGGAAATCTCATGCTATCAACGCACTCGGGGGTTTCCAAGAGCAAGGTAGAGGTTCCTTTCGCAAACCCCTTACCTGTCACTACTGTAACAAGATTGGTCACATCAGACGCAACTGTAGGAAAAGAATAAGGGATGAAGGAGAGGAAGGTGTTGATTCTCCAGTTAATCAGAGAAGGAACCAGCCCAGGGACAACAAAAATAGTCATATCAGGCAGCAGGGAGATGGTCCATGAGCATGACTCGCCCCGGTTTTAGAAAAATCCAAAACAACAATGCTTAAGACAAATATAACGGTTGGTAATAAGAAAATCTCTTGTTTAGTCGATACAGGAGCTTCACGCTCGTTACTTTCTGACTCCGAACTACTCCCTGGCCAAAAATCACCTGACACTTTACTAATAACTGGATATGATGGCATTTTAGCCGACGCCCCGCTTACAAAACCTCTGAAAGTTAAAGTAGGAAACCACATGTTCCTTTCACGCTTTCTGGTATCCAGAGGAGCCCCCACTAATTTGTTAGGAGCTGACATTTTGCAGAAAATAGGAGCTAACATTACCTATCACCCAGATGGCACTGTCACCTTAGCTATAGGGGATAATCAAGAACACATGGAGATGTGTAACCTGATACAATACCTAGAGGAGGAATCGGAATTGTCCGGCCCACCTCCTTCAGACTTAGATCAGATTTTGTCGTCCCTTCCAGGAGAACTATGGGAGAAACATCCAGCTGATGTTGGACTTTTGCCCATACCTCCGGTTACCCTACAGCTGATTCCAGGAGCAGTGCTTCCCCAACAAAAGCAGTATCCACTTAGTGCACCCCAAGAGACGGCCATAGAAATGCAGGTTCAATCCTTCTTAAAAAGTGGAGTTCTAAAAGAGGTAAAATCACCGGCAAACACTCCCTTGTACCCGGTTAAAAAGAAATCAGTAGCCGGTAGTCCGGTTAAGTATAGAATGGTCCAAGACCTTAGAGCGGTCAACAAAATACTAGCCCCGATGACACCTTTAGTACCCAATCCACATACATTACTGTCACAAATACCATCAACCAGTATGTATTTTACGGTTATAGATTTAGCGAATGCTTTCTTTTCCGTCCCGCTTGCTGAAGAATGCCAACTTTGGTTCGCATTTTCAATCAAAAATCGGCAACTAACCTGGACACGCCTACCTCAGGGTATGGCGCATTCACCTACCTTGTATTCGCAAGCATTGCAAACGGTGTTGGGAGAATGGGTACCACCAGATTCCTGTGTATTGTTACAATATGTGGATGATTTATTGTTATGCTGCCCTGACAAGGAAACTTGTTTGGCCACCACCCTTAATTTGTTGCGATTTTTGGCAGAAAAAGGTTGCAAGGTTAATAAGAAAAAGTTGCAAGTGTGTCAGGAAAAAGTTATCTTTTTGGGACATTGTATATCACAGGGTACGAGACATCTCACTGAGGAGAGGGTTCAAGTGATAAAGGGAATGTTACCCCCATGGAATTTCAAACAATTGCGTATGTTTTTAGGTATCGTGTCATATTGTAGACAGTGGATACCACATGCTAGCGCTTTGATGCAGCCATTATACGATTGTTTGAAAATTGTACCGTATATGCTTACAGAAGTAGCATATGAGTCGTTTATCACTTTAGATTATACTAAGATATTTAATCTGTACATTGCTGAGATCACTGGACACGCCACAGGTGTTCTGACACAGGCACATGTAAAACAAAGACCAGTCGCTTACTTTTCAGCAGCATTAGATCCAGTATCTAGAGGTTCACCGTCTTGTGTACGGGCGGTAGCTGCAGTGTCAATTATCATAGATAAGTCATCAGAGATTGTTCTAGACAATCCAGTCGTAGTGCATACCACACATGACATACATGCAATCTTGTCTCAGGTACAGCCCAAACACATTTCAATGGCTAGGCAATTAAGGTTACAGTGTACTTTACTCTTACCTCCAAATGTCACTTTTCAGCGCTGTACAACCTTAAATTTGGCCACCTTTTTGCCTCTTCAGTCACCAGATTTGGCAAGGGGGAATGATAGTGCTAATAGTACTAGTGAGAAAAGAAATGAGGACACTGACACTCTTTTTTGTTTAAAGAAGTAGATGAACACGATTGTTTTCAGCTCATGGAACAGGAGACAATGGGATTCCCACACGTTACAGATACACCAATTTTAAACGCTGAGTACACCTTGTATATAGATGGTAGCAGGTTTGCTGATGACAAAGGTAAATATCACACAGGCTATGCTGTAGTGACTGATACCCAGGTAATTGAAGCACAGCCCTTACTAGCCCACATGTCAGCACAGGAAGCAGAATTAAAAGCTTTAGAACAAGCCCTAGAATACTTAAAAGAACGAGAAGGGAATATTTACACTGACTCTGCCTACGCTTATGGTGTAGCGCACGATTATGGCCACATATGGAGGGCTAGAGGTTATCTGACAGCAGCAGATACACCTGTAAAACATGGAGAAGGGATTAAGAGAGTCCTGAACAATCTTCAAAAGGTTAAACGAGTGGCCATTATGAAGATAGCGGCACACACGAGCGCAAAAACAATTGAGGCAAAAGGAAATGCATTTGCAGATTTGACTGCAAAACAGGCAGCTCTAGGGGAAGGAAGCCCTGAGACCTTAGCAGCGGTAGAGGTGAGTATCCCAGAACCAACATGGCAGCAGTTGAGTAAATTACAGGAGCAAGCAGGGGAGAGCGAGAAAGATAAGTGGGTCAGGATGGGAGCAACACCAGACCTTGACAATGTATGGAGGGAAGGAGGCAAAATATGCCTACCTGCCTCTCTGTAACCAGCAATGGCAGCGGCAGTTCACTTACCCACACATGTCAGTTCCAATTCCATGTACAGGATTGTGAACCAAGGATGGCTCGCCCCTGGATTCAGTAGTACTGCGAGAAACTACTGTGCAGCCTGCCAAATCTGTCTCCTGAATAACCCAGGACAGAAAGTAAAAACCCCACGGAAACACCAGGTCCGGGCCCAATACCCCTTCCAGAGACTGCAAATTGATTACATACAAATGCCTAAGAGCGGCCCCTTTGAATTTGTCCTCGTGTGTATCGATTTATTCTCAGGTTGGCCCGAAAGTTATCCAGTAAAATCAGCTACAGCTAAAGCCACAGCTAAGAAACTGATCACTGAGTTAATACCTAGGTTTGGTCTTCCTGAAACCATAGAATCAGATAGGGGGACACACTTTACAGGAGAAATCATGCAGAATGTGATGACCATGTTAGGGGTTCAACAAAGTTTTCACACCCCTTACCACCCACAGAGTTCAGGATCAGTGGAGAGAGTAAATGGGACAATAAAGCTAAAAATACAAAAAGCCATGCAAGAGTTAAACAAGCCTTGGCCAGAATGCCTGCCTCTGGCTTTATTCTCTATAAGGTACACTCCAACAGGAAAAACAGGATTATCCCCATACGAAATACTTTTTGGGAATGCACCTAGATTAGGTCTATACTTTCCACAGAGTATGCAATTGCAATGTGATAGTTTGACTGCATATGTGATACAATTACAACAACGTCTAACTAAGATCCACAAAAGTGTGTATTCTTCTCTTCCAGACCCTAATTCAATAACAGGTACACATACGCTGCTACCAGGGGATTATGTATATGTAAAGAAACACACCAGAAAGACATTGGAACCCAGGTTTGAAGGTCCTTACCAAGTACTCTTGACCACAGCCACCTCAGTAAAGCTGGAAGGAAAACCTACCTGGATACACGCATCACATTGCAAGAAACAACCCGAGAAAACAACATGATGAAATATCTACTTACATATTTTTTGTTGAAGATTGTTGTTTTACAAATATTTGCATGGACTCCTGGTATTAATGTACTTGAAGTAGAGGAAACAATGACTTTCGAATGGAGCATAGATGACCCTAAAGTGGCAAATGTATCAGGATATGAGATAAATAAGGATTACACTGTGGGTAATTATACTGTTGAAGGACATAGGCGACCGTTTCATGTAGATGTAGGTATAGCATGGATACAGGCAGACCCCCTCTCAGAAGTAACTGTAACTTTCCAGTGGAACGATAATATGGGTTTCCCCTTTAACAATAGTAAGAACCATAGGTGTCATAAAATATCCCTTTCACAGACATGGAAACAAGCCCGGGAACGGGTAGTGGGACAAATGTACCAAATATTAACAGTCATGGCAGAAGGAGGGAATATAACCGAAGGGATGTTTAATCTGACAGATATTACCGTTAATCAATCCAGTACTTTCCTCTGTGCATCTTGGTGGAGGGAAGAGAGAGTTGATGGGTGGTACTGGATGGCACAGACCTATGGGTTTCACATACAAATGGAGGAAGAAGTAACGCCAACAATTGAATCTTCCATATTAACACCCGTACCAAACACTTGCATAAATGTATCAACATCACAACAGAAAACAAAAATAAAATTCAATATCACCTTTCCCCCGATACCGGAGTGTAGGTATAAACGAGAATGGTACGACACACTATTGGGACTGACAGGTACAGGGATGGGAATTTTAAACTCGGTCGAGATAGAAGAAATGAACAACAGATGGAAGCATGCAGGGGGACACATAGCTGACAGCTTGACTATCACAAGCAAATGGTTACCCACCACTTTTGAAACCCAACTGCAAGAAATACCCCTATTACAATTTTTGGGAGGGTTAATAAATCACACGATAGGAGCAGAGCTCCAGCTGTGGAATCAAAGTCAACAGTTTGTAAATTTCACACAGTGCTCTTTTAACCTCTTATCCTATCATATACAAATAAATAGGGCCAGGACTGAACTACAGTTGGGAAATTATCATACCTGGATGAAATATTTTAAGGGTTTAACTGACGATGGTGTATGGTTCCAAGTAAAAGGGGATAAGATAGAATGTGAGGAGAAATGGTGTGTAGGAAGGTTCGAAGCATACCGGGTAGCAGATGTAATGGAAATGTGTAAAATAGTGGTCATGCCACTAGTAATTAATGACGAGTTTTGGTATCCAGAAATATATGGGAAATATGTAGATAAAGGAAACAGAACCCATGATTTAACTCTATGTGAAGGAACCAATAAGGGAATGGTATGTGGCAGAAGTTCCCCAGTATATGAACCTTGCTTGTTAAAATACCAAACTAGCATATGCAAAATGCAAAGAACACCGATAAATGTGAACAATAGATTCATAGAAATAGGACCCCAGCATATTTGTATCATTACTAATGATAACCGCACCATGTCAGCATTAAAGAAATCGGCGCCGTTTGCGGGATGTATAAAAAAGATTAAAATATTACAATGGGGTAACGACACCTATCTTTTTGAACCAGACGCCGATAAGATATTCTCTTCAGTCTATGAGGTACATAATCTCACTGACACTACACCCTTTATAATTTCTTTAGACCCACTAAAACAGGTTTTGGAACAATCAGAGTTGTTAAGACAACACATAGAAACACTAGAACATACCCTACAGAATAACCTTGTATCTGCAATTATTGACAAAGGTAGACTAGTACATCTTTCCTCACAGATACAACAGGATACTGCACCACATTGGTGGGATATATTTAGTGGAATGTCTTCTACAGCGACTAGTACCTTTCACTGGTTGTTAAGTCCAATGGTAATTATTATTCTAATATTATTTTTATCACTTACAATCACGAATATATGTGTATACAGGAAAATAAATAGGAAAATTAGGAGAATAGACAGGGCATACCGATAAATGTGTATTGACATCACCCTACTCCTATAAAACTCCTCTTCTTGAATTTTAAGATGTTGGTAATACCTAGGGGGATGGGTTCTACCCCTCTGACAACTCGCGGTCAGGGAAAGGACTCTGGGGAAAAACTGACTAGAACTTATTCATGAGGACCCAGGGGGAAGGAGAGGATGATGTCAAAGGGGGAAATTGATAGGGTTGAAATAATGACTTAGAGTTCCACTTTAATTGTTTCTGCTTTTTCTTACCTGTGTACGTATCAATTGTTCTATTTAAATTGTTTGTGCTCCTTTCTTACCTGTGTACGTATCAATTGTTCTATTTAAATTGTTTGTGCTTTTCTCTTCTGTGTACGTATCAATCTGTATCTAGATGGAATTTGGAACTGCTGAATAATCATTACATGTTCGCTGATAAGAAACTCTTTGTACCTTAACCTCATTTGGTAATGTCGATAAGATTACTGCTTGTAGAGCTGCCTATAAAAGAAGTAAAGGGTGCAGTTCTCTGATGCTCAGAACTGTGATACAGACATACCTGACTCCGTGTCATCTTTCTTATAGAAGCAATAATTTGACAAAGCAATATAAACTTAAAGCAACTTATTTAAGAGTTGCCCCTAACACTGCGCTGGGAGCGCGCTGTGCGGTATGCTCCCAGCACAGAGACCGGGGTCTCACTGAGAGCCCTGGGCCCTGTACTAATGATTGGCACCCAGATCTCCGGGTCACCTAATCGCTGTGGTAGCCTCTAATTGGCTACCACAGTGATCAGTCACTTGTTCAAATCATTTGCTGGAGGGATTATGGTGGATTGTTCTTCAGGGGTTGGGCTTGGCCCCTTAGTTCCAGTGAAGGGAACTCTTAAGGCATCAGCATGCCAAGACATTTTGGATAATTTCATGCTTCCAACCTTGTGGGAACAGTTTGGAGATGCCCCCCTTCCTGTTCCAACATGACTGCGCACCATTGCACAAAGCAAGTTCCATAAAGACATGGATGAGCGAGTTTGGAGTGGAGAAACTTGACTGGCCTGGACAGAGTCCTGACCTCAACCCGATAGAACACCTTTGGGATGAATTAGAGCAGAGACTGCGAGCCAGGCCTTCTCATCCAACATCAGTGCCTGACCTCACAAATGCGCTTCAGGAAGAATGGCCAAGCATTCCCATAGACACACTTCTAAACCTTGTGGACAGCCTTCCCAGAAGAGTTGAAGCTGTTATAGCTGCAAAGAGTGGGCCAACTCTATATTGAACCCTACGGACTAAGACTGGGATGCAAAAAACACAGTCAATTTCAGCACTAATAGGTCTTCCAAGGTGAGGAGTAACAGATGTCAGATAAAATGGGTATGTGAAAGGAATATATGGTATCCCAGAACTAGGTGGATGCTGCCTTCCTCAGATGGGGTAATTCGAAAGGAACTACAAGAAAAACAGAAATTGAAGGCGCGCACACCTAGTGCATTACCAGAGATAATTTAATAATAAGAAATTTTTGTATAAAAATGGGAACTCACAAAATGCAACTGACAAAAGGCCATAAACACAGTGCATGGACATGCACAGAACACAGGGTACAGCTAACTCGCTTCGGGGGCACATCCCCTTCCTCAGAGCTAGGCCTGTGTTTATGGCCTTTTGTCAGTTGCATTTTGTGAGTACCCACTTTTATACAAAATTTTCTTTACGAGTGCGCTTCCAAAAGCGATGTCTTCCCACTTCTCTTGGGCCTACGCTAGTCCTTTTACCAATCGTGGTACCTTTTTGCACATGAGGTTGATTTCTGAGTTTTAAGGGTCCAATACCATTAAGGTTATAAAGTGCTCCCTCAATTTCCACTAGACCACCCCTTTTCTCTTTACTTAATTTAGAAGGAACAACATTTTTTAACACTGGTTTAGTGATAAGTTGGGGTGCTTTTATTGGGGTGACACTGGTCCCTCTCTGCGCTTTATGTATGGACACCCTCTTACTGTCCAAACTTTGAGTCACTTGTTTCCTCATGTACACTGCATACTTCATTTTGTCAGCTTTATCACTAACATCCTCATTTTGAGGTTTTAAAGGCATGTGACACCTTGCTGAGCTTTGGGCCATTTCCCTCCGACTATTGGTTATCACGATCCTTCTCAGACCTTAGAAATTCTCAAACCTCAGGAAATCTTCCCCAGAACGACCCTCCTGAACCTGTAGGGGCCTAATTCTGCTGTACCTTTTACCTCTTCTGTGTCAATCATACCATTCCCTATCTCATTACAATTTTCAGGGTTTGCTACAACCAGATCAACTTGACCAAGACCATCAGGTGTGCCATTATTTTTGTTCTCACCCATGGTAACCAAACCATCAATAATTGACAATGCGCTGCATTTTTCATCATGGTCAGAAATATCAATGCATTTGTCATATTTCATTTCACCCATGTTCATCAGGGCAGTGTCTGGAGAGGAACTGCACCCAGTGGAGTGGTTGTCTACCGCAGCTTCACTATACACCAACTCCACTGGCATGAGATCCTCTGCCAGTAGGGATGAGCTTCGAGTTCGAGTCGAACTCATGTTCGACTCGAACATCGGCTGTTCGCAAGTTCGCCGAACAGCGAACAATTTGGGGTGTTCGCGGCAAATTCGAATGCCGCGGAACACCCTTTAAAAGTCTATGGGAGAAATCAAAAGTGCTAATTTTAAAGGCTTATATTCATGGTATTGTCATAAAAAATGTTTGGGGACCTGGGTCCTGCCCCAGGGGACATGGATCATGCAAAAAAAGTTTTAAAAACAGCCGTTTTTTCGGGAGCAGTGATTGTAATAATGCTTAAAGTGAAACAATAAAAGTGTAATATCCCTTTAAATTTCGTACCTGGGGGTGTCTATAGTATGCCTGTAAAGGGGCACATGTTTCCCGTGTTTAGAACAGTCTGACAGCAAAATGACATTTCAAAGGAAAAAAGTCATTTAACCACTTCCCTACCCGCCTATAGTCAAATGACGTCCACAGATGGGATCTCCCATCCTGGGTGGACGTCATATGACGGCCTCGGGTTTCTGGCCGCCTAGGGGGCGCGCGCGCGCGCCCGGCGCGTTGCTCGGGACCCGGTGCGTGTGCCCGGCGGCCGCGATGTCCGCCGGGCACCCGCGATTGCCCGTTAACCGGGCCGGACCGTGGATCTCTGTGTGTAAACACAGAGATCCACGTCCTGTCAGCTCAGAGGAGAGCGATCTGTGTTCCCAGGACGGAGGAACACTGATCGGTCTCCTCCCCTTGTGCGTCCCCTCCCCCTACAGTTAGAAGCATTCCCTAGGAAACACATTTAACCCCTCCCCGCCCCCTAGTGGTTAACCCCTTCACTGCCTGTCACATTTACACAGTAATCAATGCAATTTTATAGCATTGATCGCTGTATAAATGTGAATGGTCCCAAAAATGTGTCAAAAGTGTCCGATGTGTCCGCCATAATGTCGCAGTCACGAAAAAAAATTGCGATCGCCGCTATTACTAGTAAAAAAAATAAATAAATATTTTTTTTTTTAAAAATGCCATAAATCTATCCCGTATTTTATAGACGCTATAACTTTTGTGCAAACCAATCAATATACGCTTATTGCGATTTTTTTTACCAAAAATATGTAGAAGAATACGTATCGGCCGAAACTGAGGAAAAAATTTTTTTTTTTTTTTTAAATTGGGATATTTATTATAGCAAAAAGTAAAAAATAGTCTTTTTTTCAAAATTGTCGCTCTTCTTTTGTTTATAGCGCAAAAAATAAAAACCGCAGAGGTGATCAAATACCACCAAAAGAAAGCTCTATTTGTGGGGGAAAAAAGGATGTCAATTTTGTTTGGGTACAATGTCGCATGACCGCGCAAGTGTCGTTTAAAGTGCGACAGCGCTGAAAACTAAAAATTGGTCTGGGAAGGAAGGGGGTGAAAACTTCCGGTTAAACTACTCGCGGCCGGTCCGACAATACACATAAAAGTTCATTGATAAAAACAGCATGGGAATTCCCCACAGGGGAACCCCGAACCAAAATAAAAAAAAAAACGATGTGGGGGGTCCCCCTAAATTCCATACCAGGCCCCCCCCCTTACCATTTCACACAGGGGGAAGGGCCAGGATCTGGGGGTCCCCTTGTTAAAGTGGGCTTCCAGATTCCGATAAGCCCCCCGCCCGCAGACCCCCACAACCACCGGCCAGGGTTGTGGGGATGAGGCCCTTGTCCTCATCAACATGGGGAAAAGGTGTTTTGGGGAGCTACCCCAAAGCACCCTCCCAATGTTGAGGGCATGTGGCCTGGTATAGTTCTGGAGGGGGGGCGCTCTCTCGTCCCCCCCTCTTTTCCTGCGGCCTGCCAGGTTGCGTGCTCGGATAAGGGTCTGGTATGGATTTTTGGGGGGACCCCAAGCCATTTTTTTTTTAAATTTTGGCGCTGGGTTCCCCTTAAAATCCATACCAGACCTGAAGGGTCTGGAATAGATTTTGAGGGGGACCCCACGCCATTTTTTTTTTAAATTTTGGCCGGGGTTCCCCTTAATATCCATACCAGACCGGAAGGGCCTGGTATGGAATTTAGGGGGACCCCCCACGTAATTTTTTTTTAAATTTTGGTTCGGGGTTCCCCTGTAGGGAATTCCCATGCCGTTTTTATCAATGAACTTTACTTTTATGTGTATTGTCGGACCGGCAATTCATTAATAGCCGCGAGTAGTTTTAAATGACTTTTTTTCCTTTGAAATGTCATTTTTCTATCAGACTGTTCCTATAGACTCCCCCCAGGTACGAAATTTAAAGGGATATTACACTTTTATTGTTTCACTTTAAGCATTATTAAAATCACTGCTCCCAAAAAAACGTCCGTTTTTAAAACTTTTTTTTGCATTGATCCATGTCCCCTGGGGCAGGACCCAGGTCCCCAAACACTTTTTATGACAATAACTTGCATATAAGCCTTTAAAATTAGCACTTTTGATTATTCATGTTCGTGTCCCATAGACTTTAACGGTGGTCGCGCGTTCGAACAAATTTTTTGCCTGTTTGCAAGTTCTGGTGCGAACCGAACAGGGGGGTGTTCGGCTCATCCCTATCTGCCAGCAACTGTCCTGACCCCTGACCATCATTGCATAACATAACATAAAATAACATTTGGACCTGTGACTACAATCACTTCATTGCTGTGCCATCTGGCACTTCCACCAACACCAGCTCATTTGGCACGGCATCATCCATTATCCATCACCACATCATTAGGCCCTTTGTGGATCACAGACATGACCTCTTCTGTGCGTTTGCCCTTACTTGGAGTTTCCATCTTATGAGCAACATCGTGTAAATGTTGAAATTACAAACCTCAATGGAGATCAGAAATAAAGTAAGTGGCTACTGAGGGAAACCTTCTTTTTTATGTGCCTATTTCCTTAAATGTGGTTTTTGTACATATTATTTTATATTCATTGCACTATAGTAGGGCCTGTTTATACATAGCGCTGAGATTGGGGGAGTGAGTTTTGGATATAGGGTGTTTTTTCCTCCTGTTTATTTATACATTTATGAGCAACATCGTCTGCAGTAGCAAGTGCACTCTTGCATATAGGTCCTTCATCTGGCACTGCAGAAGTCATGTTTGCTCCACTTTTGCCAACAGAGGCCTCTTCCAACAAAGCCAGCAGGCTTTTTGCCCACCTGTCCCAGTCTGTTATCTCTGTGCTCCCAGAGGTACCACGCAGTACAGAGTGGTTCAGCAACAGACACATTGCACATATCACTTTGGTTCAAATAAGATTGTGGCACTACATTTTTAACCATAGCAGACTGCAATACCACACCTTCACCACCTTGCTCTGGTGGCGCTTCATTAAACGCATGAACGTTTTCATACCTGTCATTGCCAGACTGCATTAACCCAATTTCACCATGAGTGTTTTCAAACATTTCAGTTTTAACATTTAACATCCTGTTATCACCATGTTCAGGTACCCTCTTATCCCTCAGAGCGGCACCATAGCTGTCCCAGGCAACCTCCGGCTCCAAAACGCAGTGCTCCCTGGTGGTTTCTAGGGACACCTCTGTGGCCTTTGTCACAGTTTCTACGGGAGATAGCACATCTTTAACCACATTCACAGCAATGTTTTTATCTCTAGTAAGCTGCACTAGCCCATTAGCAATTGGACCATTCACTTTAGCCAACACAATATTAGCAATTTTACCCATCACATTGTCACATTAAAGTTTACCACTTGCCTCCCCACTGGACAGGGCACTGTAGCAAGGCTTTTCCACACAGACAGTGGATCTCCCATTTAGAGTAACTTCCACACCAGTGTGCACAGCCACATAGTCAGTCTCCTTCATGCATTTACCAGCAACAGTCTTACCCATCACTGTAACAGGGGTTGCTATGTTCACTTGAGTACGTGGCCTATCCTTTGTTGCACTTTCACTGGCCATCTCTCCCTGGTGGCCACGGGATGAAATTTCAGCCATTTCCGACTCCTTAGCACCCCCTGCAAGCACAACAGGTACAAGCACAACAGCTGTAAACATTTTTAAACAGGAACCTTGCAGAAAAAGACTTTTGATAAGTAGCACTATCACCAGCTATGTTCCACAACCTGGGACAAGAAAAGATTCCATGCCCCAGTTGACCACATTCCAGGCATGGTACATTTCTGCACATATCTTTAGTAGCTCCTCCTTCCGGTTAACGCTCGATCTCTCGTTGCTAAGGGAGATGGCACTCTTCCAGCTGTACTTTGCTGACTCTCCCAAACGCAGCGACTTTGCGCTCCCTGAAGCATTGTTGCTTTCAACTTGCCATGATCCTCTGTTGGCAATATGTTTCTCACATGGTCCGCAGACACCTCATCACCGCCGTTGTTATGGGCAACCACATACCTCTTGAACTTCCGGTCAGCCTGTTGGTCACTCCTGGCACTCAAATCAGGCTTCCCAAACATTGTTGCAGACCTTTATCTCGCCATGTCACCTTGTATTGGAGACTGAGACAATGGGCACTTGGAGACAACATGACCCCACTCTCTGCACCGCAAACAGCGCTCTTGCTTCAGAGCCTTAACCCAATTGCATCCTCTTTCAAACTTAGGCCTCTGCACATTGATAGCTAGCCTGCTTGCACCAGCATTGCCAGTGACAGCAGCATGCACTTCCTCTTTAACTAGAGTTGGTGAAGCAAAAAACAGTCTGCAATACTCGCCGGCAGGCTCAAACCCTTGCTTCATCTTCGCAGTCACTCCACAACATTTTTGTGCAGTCCAGCAACAAAATGGAGCACTGTCACTTTTAAAGCACATTGCTTTTCTCTTCATGCAAGCTTTCCTCACCTGTACACACAGATTGTGCTGTCTCATGCACACAACCACGGTTCATATAACAGATGAACTCACTTTTTTCAGGGATCTCCAGTTCTACCCGCATCTGAGCACCACTTGTAAAGTTGGGGGTTGTTTAGCTCAAGTGTAGCACCCACTAGCGAGAACTGTCCACACAAATGATTCCTTTTCAGGGCTTGTTGGCCCACTTTTATTAAAGAAGATCAAACAAAGTTCCAGAAATGAAAACAAAAGTGGTTTCCCTCGCAGGGGGTTTTCACCGCCAGCAAAATAAAAGGATATTCAGGCTCCTGGCTTACACATGCAGCATTGCAAACAAAATCCTGAGCCACATTGGCTCTCTTTAGCAGCAGACGCACCACTGCTCAGGCTCCCACACGGAGCTCTCCTAACTACTGTCAGTGACCTCAGACTCGGGTCTCTGGCTTTCACAGTGCAGCTTGCACTCTCTGGATACTCCAGTGCACACCTGCACTCTCTGGGTTCTCCCTTGCAAGCCTGGACTCCTCGGGAGGGTGGAGCCCAAAACCATGGTTCTGACTCTACTATCAGACCCACACACACCTGAACAATCAGTGTGCCGGTGAGTTTCAAAGCCTGGACACAGGACTGGGGATTTCATCCCATCTGGATCTCTAAGAAATCCCCGGGCTCCAGGTCCCAAAGTGGACCTTACTAAATAATAAGGAAACTGAAAAGCCAGTTTCCTCTCAAACAAGCAAACACCCTGGAGCCCCTCAACCTGCCTGGTTGAGAATCCTGGACCCATACACTGGTGGGGTACCACACTACCACAATATATATATATATATATATATATATATATATATATATATATATATATATATATATATCCACAATATATATATATATATATATATATATATATATATATATATATATATATATATATATATATATATATATATATATATATATATATGTGACTCCTGAATTGATATGGTTTATAACACATGGTATTGGGATTACCAAGTTACTTTGCCAGTATAACATTTATTTGTATATTTTTGTATATTTTGTTTATTTATTAACACTTTCCATTGTGAAACACAGAAACACAAGAGGGTGCCATAGAGCAAGTAGCTAAATGCTAAACTATTGCAACTCAGCCTGCAATTTACACATGCATCTTCAGCCCACATCAGGCTGTTTACCATGAATGCACAATGCAGGTTTTGAAGGGGCTTGTTGATCTATAGTTGTTCTACCTCCAGCAGGATATTCAATAATTTTTTGCCTGCAAAATCAGATTTGATCACAAGATGGAGTCAGTGGTAAATTTACTGTTTTTGCAGAAACTAGAAACTGTTCACCTTTAACAAAACTTCAGTCTGAGGAAGAGAAACAGGTGCATCCTGGGAACTTAGACCTTATCTTAGAGACTGAAGGAAGGAACCAGCTATCAGAGCACATCTTGGATTAAAACAAGGCCCTAAGTCTTTGGTTCCTCTAGATCCTCATCCACAAGTAATGCATTTGCTATCACTTGTGCAAAAGCTGACGCTGCAAATGCCAGAGCAGCCTTCGCTGAGCAAGAAATGAAGATAAAAAAAGAGAGAGCACAATTAGAGGCTGAAAAGGTTCAGCAACAGGCACAATAAGAGGCTGAGAAGATGCAACAACAGCCACGCTTAGAGGTTGAGAGAGTACAATACAAAGCGTCCTTGGAAATGCAGAAAGCCCTACTAGAAGATAACCTAGAGAAGCTTGCTGTAGAAAAAGAAGTGTCAGTCGCTATAGCCGAAGCAGAAGCCTTGGAATTAGCCATATACCCCTATAGTGAACACAGCAGAGGCAGCAGTGTGCTTGATCCAGAAGCTGAACCTCAAGATACTCTACAATGCACTTCAGACTATGTCTATCAACACTCCAGACCAAGCAGCAACAAAGACTACGTCGAGGAGACAAACCGAGGATGCTACATAGCACCACCACAAGTCAGCTACAAGTCTCAAATCTACAAACAAGAGGACTCCCTGCAAAGTAAAACCTCTTATGTCAGACATCTTACATGCAAGGTACCAGAATCAACAAATTATCCTCCAGATCCAGCCTTCACTTCAGAATGGTACGCAAAGGACTGGGTTGAACTAGAAACTCTATGATCACACACCACCTTTTCACCATAGCAATGCACAGCTAGCTAATCAAGCCACAGTAGACTTTGCCAAGTTCTTTGCATGATGCAAGTTAGTCACAAAAGAACTTGAAAAGTTTAACAACCACCCCGAAAACTACAGTGAAGCCTGGTGATCTTCTTTTCAAAACACCATCAGAGGCTCAGACCTTCATGCAGTGAAGAGATAGACCTCCTGATCAGATGGATTGGAAATGAGTCAACTGAACATGCCAGGCGAATCAGGACTATAAATATAAATTACTGAGATACTGGCCTTAAAATGATCTGGGATAGACTTGACAATGTTATGGCTCAGCAGAAGCAATAGAAAATGCACTATTCAAGAGACTTGATAACTTTTCTAAGATACCTAACAAGGCTTACCAGAAACTCACGGAACTAGGTGACTTACTTATGGAACTTCAGGTAGCCAAAGCCAAAGGAGACTTTCAAGGACTTGCTTTCCTTGACACCGCCAGAGGTGTCAACCCCATTGTACAAAAGCTACCCTATAACTTACAAAAGCAGTGGGTCACTCATGGTCTATAAATATAAGACAGTATAGTGTTCCATCCCCCCCCCCTTTTCTGTTTTTGTTGCCAGCAAGCTAGAACAAGAAATGATCCTAGTTTTGACTTCACATTGTCATGTGCTGCTCCTACGGGACTGAACCCTCGCAAACCTCCAGTAACAGTACACAAAACTAATGTGACTCATCCAGATTCCTTTCACAGTTCTGCCAGCTCCTCTATTTCAGAGATGAAGGTCAAAGATCCTGGTAAGCAGTGTCCTTTGCACAAGAAGCCACATCTTCTTCTAAAGTGCAGAGCCTTCAGAAAAAAGTCCACAGAGGATTGCAAAACCTTTCTGAAGGAGAACAATATCTACCGCATGTGCTGCTCATCGACATCTCACTTTGCCAAGCATTGTAAGGTCAGTGTGAAATGCACAGAATGTGACAACTCAGATCACAACACAGCTTTACACCCAGGGCCAGCTTCATGGACTTTACAATGCACCAAGAGCACTAGTGAGCACGGTGGGGAGAAGGAACACACTGCTACAACTACACCAGAGAACACTTCACAATGCACAGAGGTTTGCAAAGGAATCATAAGTGGCAGGTCCTGCTCCAAAATCTATCTAGTCAGAGTTTATTCAGCAGGCCAAAAGAAAAAAGCCATTAAACTTTATCCAATTTTTGATGATCAAGGTAACAAGTCTTTAGCCAGCTCAACCTTCTTTGACATATTTGGCATTAAAGGTTCCAACATTCTCTACTCCTTAAGAACTTGTGCAGGAATAGTGGAGATGGTGGGGAGGAGAGCATCTGGCTACCTAGTTGAGTCTATTGATGGACAAACACGCCTGTCCTTACCAACTACTATTAAATTCAATCAGATCCCTGATCACAAAACTGAAATTCCCACACCAAACACAGCGGCTCATCACCCACATTTGAAACGCACATGGCACTTGATACCAGAACTTGATCCTCAGGCTCAGGTAGTCCTACTCCTTGGGAGAAATGGTTGTGAACATCGCTCTAGGTCAGTCTGCCATCTCCACCTCCACTAACACACAGACCAATGAGCAGAAAGCATTCTGGTTGGCCGAAGGGCCAGTAAAATCACCTTTATTTCAGCAAATCAATAAAAACACAAATAGAGGGGAACAGCATCACCAGCTAATGTGCTTCATGCTCTTTTAGCCCTTAGTCGTAGCTCACAGAGATATATACATATATGCAACAATTACTTGTGATTGCAACAATCTGAAACTTTTGGGTTGGGGCTGCCAATAATTGGCAGATGACCGCCCCTGTTTAAGGATGCAAATACAGAAACCCTAACAGATATGAAACATCATATGAATCATATAAAGAACAGACAGAATAAAAAATAAAACATTTAAAAAAAACAAAAAAAAAACATATTTTAGAAAAAGTTAGGAAAATTTAGAAAAAATGCCTATCGGGGTCACCAGTAGCAAAAACCTAAGATGCACTTTATTCATTCATAAAAATTGGACACATCCCATTCATGGTTGATCCCTTCAGGTTTCTGTGTACCCAGACGGAAGATCCAAAAAACATCCTTTTTACATAGAAGTCTGAACATATCTCCACCTCTCCTGGGGACTATGATCTTTTCTACACCTTGTATAGTTACAGCTGAGGGGTCACCTGCATGACAACCATTGCAGTTGTTAGCTACATTGGTTAAATGTTACTTGTTAATATCATAAAGATGGTTATGCAGGCGATCCCTCAATCTGTAGGTAGTATGACCAACATACTGAATTTTGCAAATATGGCACGTAATTGCATATATCAAATACCTAGTGTTACAATTAGCCACTTCAGCCCAGAAGGTTTTACCCCCTTCATGACCAGACCATTTTTTCCAATGCGGCACTGCATTATTTTAACTGACAATTGTGCATTGGTGCGACGCTGTACCCAAATAAAATTGATGTCCTTTTTTTCCCACGAATGGAGCTTTCTTTTAGTGGTATTTGATCACCTCTGCGGTTTTTATTTTTTGCGCTATAAACCAAAAAATAGTGACAATTTTGAAAAAAAAACTAAATTTTTTTACTTTCTGCTCTAAAACATATCTAATAAAAAAAGGGGAAAAATTAAGATTTCTTCATCAATTTAGGCCAATATGTATTCTGCTACATATATTTGGTAAAAAAAATCCTAATAAGTGTATATTGATTGGTTTGTGCAAATTTATAGCGTCTACAAATGATGGGATTGTTTTATGGCATTTTTCTTTATTTTTTTTTTATAGCGGCACTCATGGATTTTAAGCAGGACTGCGACATTGCAGTGGACAAATTGGACACCTAACTGACACTTTTTTGGGGACCAGTGACATTAATACAGTGATCAGTGCTAAAAAATATGCACTGTTACTGTACTATTGACACTGGCAAGAAAGAGGTTAACACCAGGAGCGATCAGAGGGTCAAGTGTGTCCCCAAGGGGTGCTTACTAACTGTGTGGGGATTTCTCTGACTGGGAGAACACAGAGATCCATGTTCCTGGCTAGCAGGAACACAAGATCTCTATGTTCTCCTCTGTCAGAACAGGGATCTGCCTTGCTTACATAGGCAGTTCACCGTTCTGCCTCTCTGGGGAATGATCGCGGGTGGCCGGCGTACAGGTACATCATTTTGCACAGACGGGCCGCTTTACCGCAGTAAACGTGCGGAAGACGGTCCGGAAGGGGTTAATGAAGGAAGTAATGGCATAGTTTTTGTCATTACTAGTAGAATGCACAGTCTTCCCTCTTAATGTGTGAACAGCAAAGGCATCCATTAATGCCACATGCAAAAGTGCCTTAGGGCTGAAGCCAATGTGAAGGATGTGAAATTGTCCAGTGAAGGGGATCGGGTTATATCTGGACTTTGCAGAAAGCCGACAGCTGGCAGTACAGTGCTCAGAGCTGATTCAGGACACCTGCACACTATAAAAAGCATCCCCGTCGGCCAATTTTTGAGACTCCGCAGAGTATGCAGTGATGATACCAAATTTTGATAAAGAAGCCAAATTGATGTGGGATCACTTTGTGCGTAGAGGTCATTCCAAATCTGTTCTGGATTGAGCATTGAGCATTACTAAGAAAACATCTAGTGAGGAACTGTTGAAAGATAAAAAGAGAAAGACTTCTGGATCTAATAATATCCCTGTGTTCTCCACTACTTACAGCACTGAGTTTAACCGCTTACGGACCGCCCCACATACATGTACCTGTACGTGATTCCTTCTTTGCGGTCTGGGGCGGGCACGCGGGCCGCCGGAGACCTGCTCCTGCTGTGATTGGACACAGTGGGAGCCAATCAGCGGGAACCAGACGATCATTCATACAGAGGCAGAATGGCAGTCTGCCTATGTAAACAAGGCAGATCGCCGTTCTGCTAGTAAGAAAGACAGAGATCTTGTGTTTTTGCTAAACAGGAACACAGATCTTTGTCTTTCTTCAGTTAGGCCATCCCCCACACAGTTAGAAAAGGGAACACAGTTAACCCTTTTATCGCCATAGATAGATAGATAGATAGATAGATAGATAGATAGATAGATAGATAGATAGATAGATTGTTAGTGTCATTAATACAGTGACAGTGCATTTCTTTTAGCACTGATCACTGTGTTGGTGTGACTGGTCCCCAAAAAGTGTCAGTGTCAGTGTCAGATTTGTCAGATTTGTCTGCTGCCGCAGTCCCGCTAAAAAATCACTGCCATTACCAGTAAAAACAATAAAAAATATGAAAAGTTCATAAATCTATCCCATAGTTTTGTAGATGCTATAACTTTTGCGCAAACCAATAAATATCCGCTTATTGGGATTTTTTTTTACCAAAAACATATAGCAGAATACATATTGGCCTAAATTGATGAAGAAGTTGATTTTTTACATTTTTTTATTGGATGTGTTTTATAGCAGAAAGTAAAAAATATTGTTTTTTTTTTTCAAAATTGTTGGTCATTTTTTTGTTTATAGCGCAAAAAATAAAAACCGCAGAGGTGATCAAATACCACCAAAAGAAAGCTCTATTTGAAGGGGAAAAAAGGACATCAATTTTATTTGGGTACAGTGTTGCACAACCGCGCAATTGTCAGTTAAAAAACGCAGTGCAGTATCGCAAAAAAAGGCCTGGTCACAAAAGGGGGTAAAACCTTCTGGAGCTGAAGTGGTTAATAAAATAAAAAAACATTATTGAAAAGTATCTGCCCATTTTGTAAAATGATCCTATTCATATACAGATGTTGTCTAAGGGCATTAAGGTAGTCTCCTACAGGGCACCGATGTTAGGCAGATATCTGTCGCCAAGATTATTTCTCAGCAGGAAGGAAAATCTTTCACATTGGTTTTATGTTTAGTGGTTAGAGAGAAAACTTTGTTTCAGAGATGTTCTTGTTCATTGTAGAATTTTGTTAAATGAAAAATTTCTTTTGACATATTGTGTTATGTTGGAAAATGTGTTTTTACAAAGAATTTTACCAATTACTTACTGGGCACTTATACCCCCTTCCTGTCCAGGCCAATTTCCAGCGCTCTCACATTTTGAATGACAATTGCGCTGTCATGCAACACTGTACCCAAATAAAATTTTTATCATTTTTTTCACACAAATAGAGCTTTCTTTTGGTGGAATTTAATCACCACTGGGTTTTTTATTTTTTGCTAAACAAACAAAAAAAGTCAAACATTTTTTTCATATTTTCATATAACATTTTGCAAGCAGGTAATTCACTGATAGGCAGCACTGATAGGCAATGATCAGGAGGTACTGGTGGATACTGTTTAGGAGGCACTAATGAGGCTGCACTGATTGGTGGCACTGATGGGTGGCACTAATGGGCACTGATAGGTGGCACGGAGAGTTGGCACTGATAGGCATTGCTGATAGGCACTGATAGGGAGCACTGGTGGGCACTGATCAGGAGGCACTGATGATGAGGCACTGGTGGGCACTGATTGGCAGCACTGATGGGCACTGATAGGAGGCACTGGAGGGCACTGAGTAGCAGTACTGGTGGGCACTGATAGATGGCACTGGTGGGCACCTATTTGCAGCACTGGAGGGCACTGATTAGCAGCACTGGTTGTTACTTAGGGGACCGATGTCCCTCTAACAGAAGCCGGTTACCAGCTTTATTTTCTTCACGCTGATAGCGTGAAGAAAAAAAGCCGATAACAGGCTTCTGTTTATTTCCGTGCTGTGATTGACCCTTTTACCGGCTCTGTGATCAACCCAGTTTGAAAAACTCAGCGATCACAGAGCACGCAGCGAGAACGCACATGGATGTCCTCCCGGCATTTGAGGTCCATGCTGTAGCCGTCTTTCGACTACAGCGTGGACGTCAAGTGGTTAAATAAAAGAATTTTACAAAAAATCTGTACAATGAAAATGTCATATTGTTAAACACCATAAAGTTTGCTTTATGCATATTTTGTTTACTATTTCCCGTGCTGGTCTTTAAAGTGTATCTAGTTCCAAGAACAAACATTAAATATATTGCAGTTTACCAGTCCTTAGATGGTGGTGGCAGCATCATTTTTTAAGGCTTTTATCACAATATTTTCACCTGATGAACCTGCCGATAACACACTTTCTGTCCTAGGGTTTCTATAAATGCGCAACAATGACACCCTAGACAGCTTGCTCCTGATTTGGACTATAACTCATCTTCTCATTATCTTCTGTACATGGTGGGGGGGGTCTCACATTCACAGAGGTGACCTGAGTAGTCACCTCTGTGAACTTGAGACTCCCAGCAATTCGAACACTGCTAAAAGCTGAGGTTTAGGAATTATTATTATTTTTTTTTTTAGCATAGCTACATTGGTCCACCCAATTTCTCTTACTAGATGAGCTGGAGAAGTGGAGCAGTGACTTCACGATCTCCACCTCATCCAATCAGAGAATCCCTTGTATTCATTCAACAAAACACTGTCAATATATAATAATTTAACAGACCAAAAGGGAGCAAACTAGGCATGTTCATTTTCTCTACTAGGTGAGAAATGTTTGCATTTGACTTGTTGTCAGGTTTAGAAATTACATTAAGTATTTATTGATAGACGGCCTATGCCAGACAATAAAATCTGAACACATTTGACACAATAAACATTTCAAACATAAACAAATATAATAATAAATAAGGGGATAAATATTGCTGATAAAGCTTAATATTATCCTATTTTGCCTAGACATTAAATTTTCTTTTTTTCTTTTGGAACTTTATTTTACGTTTTACTCTCAGGCGCATAAATTCAAGCTAATGTTTTCAGACAATAAACTCTTGTAAACATTTCACATAGCCCATTGCAGCTGACTTGGTGCTTGTAGATCCCTCCTATTACTAAAGTGTGTTGGTGCATAGAGTATTATGGGGAGGGGCAATGGGAGACCAAGGTCCCTCCTGTCCCAGTGATAACACACACTCTTAATGCACCCTCCAATAGACTCCTCCAGTGGTGCTGTCCAACTTGTCATCTGGTAAGTTTGTCTGACTTTCTTTAATAGTTTTAACAGTGCTATTAACTTTGTAAACTTACTGATTCATCCATCTGCACTATATATCAGTATATTTCATTAACCAAATACAGAATATCCAATACTTCTGAAAATATTTTTATGCTTATTTAAAAGTAAGTTATTCTCTACTTAAATGCAAATGGCAAAAGGTAGCTTAGAAGTTTGAAATGTCTTCTGTAGTTGCGATAAACATATCCAGGCAATTCAAATTGAACAAATTCAGCGGGAGCTCATTATACCCTACACAAAGGTAGCACACATTAATTTTGCATGAGCTGTGTCCATGCATATCTTGATCTTTCATTTGCTGCATCAGAGAAAGTCACTTTTTGATTTTCTAAGTAGATGTCTAGTTAACAATATTCTATGCATTTAACTCTCACAAAAGTTTTATTTGCACTTGAATACTTTTGCTAGGTCTGCTTTTGCTTGTACTTGTGTTTTGCATGTGCTTGTAAATCTTAAAAAGGGCTCCTTTGTTCTGCTCTTTCATTAAGTTTCTGCACGTTTTGGGCTATATTTGTAATTACCATACAGAACAGTGCTGAAAATCACAATTATTGGCAGGATGTTCTAATATTAATTTTATTCTCCTTGAGACCATGGGGTCACAGCCGGTGCCTCAATAATTGCCTGCATTTCACTCACCCACGCTTTATTTTTCCTGCCATGTCTTTCAGAAATTTTGGAATGCCAAATAGTTTCAGCTCCAGCGCTTGTAAAGATTATTGATGCTTGGACACCCTTGAATTACGAACCATCCGGCAACACTGAGCTAATGAGATGAGGCACTCCAGTGTAATTTCTTTTATTTTTTTGCTGCACTGCCTGGGTACTTTACAAAGCTTGCTGGGCAAAACTGACAAAACAGCCAGCAAGAAAGCAGACCTTCAAGCCTTTGCACGCTCAGGGCAGTTTTCAACCAAACACAAACACATGTGCACTTGGGAGATTGTCGGTGACGCGACTGTAAGGCTATCATTAATTTGTAATGAGCCAACCAGCCACAGCTACAACTGCACGTATGAAGGGGAGCCCCAGAGATGCCCTTTGTATGCTACAAAAGCCAAGCAGTACTGGAAACAAATACTGGGGAAATTTAAGAAAATGAAAAATACCTGCGAAGACAAAACTTTAAAAGCGCGCTTGTGTAAAAAATCTGAAGCTGCGCAATACCAGCTGAGGAAAATTGAAAGTGATGCTGCTGCAGAATTGGAAAAAGGAAAAACCAAAGGGAAGGGTCGTGTGAAAGAAAATAGTAAGGGGCTTGATGGAAGTCCTGTTAACCCAGAAGCCAACGAAAATGCTGGTGCAGAAAAGAAACCTGGTGGCAAGAAGAAGAAGCATGACTCAAAATTGCATCCACACCCATCCACTTTGCCATCCATGCCTGACATCACTACAGCCAAAGAGGTTAATGATGATATTATAGAGCAGAATGAGAATCTGGCAGATACCTACTGTGAAGAGAAGTGGCATTCATTGTGCTCTTTACTTGTTAATTTCTGGAATGGCTAAATCAAAGCTCGACATGTGGTAGAAATGTGGCACTGCTGAGCTTTTTAATTCAAGGCTAAAGCAGAGAAATTCCCAACTAATTCTTTTGGACATCTTATTAGCTAACATAACTGACAAATCCCCAATACATACAAATACAAGTGTAGACTTGTTTGTATTTAAAACAATTGCAGGCAGACCGGATTTAGCTTACTTTGTACTTTTTATACTATAACTAGTAGATCATTGTATTGTGTTGTATTCTTTTAAAAATATATATTAATATTCATGTCTGCTATACAGTAAAGGTAAATTAATCGAAATAAATATTTGGTATGTAATAATTTCCATTGCACGTATTTGACAGTTATCCACACTTTGATTTAAAAAAAAAAAAGATTTATTAAATGTATAATTACAATCAGTTATTCCCCTCCCTGGCACTTGGACTTAAACACATTTATTTAATAACAGGTTGAGAGAAGTATCTTTGCAAAGAGCCGCAATCAAATCTTATCCTATCGAAACCTTATAATGCTAAATTACCCAACAAACACTGGTAGGATTGTGTAAATGATTGTATGATTTATTTTTATTTTTTTGGTTGAACTAGATGGACTTGTGCCTTTTTTCAACCTGACTAACTATGTAACTAGGTAACTATGTAACTATATTTGAATGACCATTGGTCATGGGCAGGAAGATTAATAAAGAATTTAGCAAAAGTTAGGCGCCTTTCACACGGACGGCTGTTCTGCCGCAGGTAAAAGCATATGATATGTTCTGTGAAATTCAAGACTCCAGGCACTGCGATCAGCTACATTTGTACAGTTAGATTACCTGCGTTTAGCTGCGTTTACGTGCGTTTACGTGCGGCTGCGTTTAGCTGCATTTGGAACATTCTTGACATTTCTGATGTGCTTCCTGTTGCTTTTCTTTCCTTCTTGCCGCTACTGTCCGCAGGAGAAATAGTACACTGCGATTTCCTGCAATTATGTGCAGATAGCTGCGCTAAATCGCTCCTGGACGCAGTCAATTCTATTTTTTCTATCCGCACAGAACCGCATGTAACTAAATCGCAGCTAAACACAGTGTGTGAATGGGGCCATAGGAAAGCATTGTGTGCTTTTAGCTGCGGTAGAAAACTAGAAAATCCGCAGCTAAAAGCACCATTCTATCCGTCCGTGTGAAAGGGGCCTTAAAGGGCCAGTATACTTAAAACTGGTATTACAGTTTTTTGGTAGATGCTGGAGAATGAAACTACCTGATAATTTTTATATCTTTTGGGGAGCTGTATTGATGAGATCCATGTGCTTATTGAATTTTTCTAAGACATTCTAAGACATATAATAAGCCAGGGGCTGATCTAGCCCATCAAACTAACTCTAATGTATATAACGTTGTTGTTTAGCCTATGGATCATGGAGTGGTGAGCTGCAGGCACCTCCAATTCCAGCTTATCTGCGAGAGAACTTTTTTCACATACATTAATGCTGTCTCTTTCTTGTTTGCAAACCCAAGACAATTTAGTCAGACATTCATTAAGGCTCTGGACCTCTCAAACCACAAAATCACAACACAGATTATTTCAATGTAATTTTCCCCAATAAATTGCATTCCAGAGACAATGTAAAACTATACAGAAAGTAGTATATAAGCGTGTGATTCATGGTGATAAATTTTGTCTTTGCTCATCTGTTAATAACCAAACTTGGATCTAAATTATAAAGCAGAACAACTGCATTGCTTTTATTTTCTGTATCTGTTTAATTCATGCACTGAAGTCAGGCAGCTTTAGCAAGGCAATCTAGTAAGAAAGTATTTGCAAAGTGCAGTAACCATCAACATCTAATCAGATTTTAGAAAAGAGCAGACAGAGCAACAAATTCTTCTGAACGGTTATCAGGAGTACTGCAGCTTGCACATTTAATCTGGCTAGAACTAAATGTTTAATGTATAATTGAAAATTTTTTAGGCACTTGTGCAGCACTAATGCGTAATAAGTACCGGTATATGGTTTTAAAAACACACCTTTAACCATTTTTAAATTCTGACAATGATTTCTTCTCACAAGAAAGAGCCAGTGCCTAGTTCTGATTGGCTGAACACAGTAAAAAACGAACACCAATCATACAACCAGCTAATGAAGAAAGTTCTGCTCTGTATTTAGTAATTAACCACTTGACCACCAGAAGGTTTTACCCCCTTTATGGCCAGACCATTTTTTGCTATTCAGCACTGTGCTACTTTAACTGGCAATTGCTCAGTCATGCAACACTGTACTGTATTTATATCATTTTTTTGGTGGTATTTGATCACCACTGAATTTTTTTTATTATATAAATGAAAAAATACAGAAAATTTTGAAAAAAAATATTTTCTATTTTCTGTTGTAAAACATATCCAATAAAATCAAATTTCTTCATAAATGTAGGCCAAAATGTAGTTTGCAACATGTCTTTGGTAAGAAAATTCCCATAAGTGGTTTGTGTGAGAGTTATAACGTCTACAAACTATGGTATATATACTGGAATTTATGCAGCTTTTAAGCAGCTCTGACTTTCCGACTGCCTATCACATTTTTTGAGGCACTAAAATGCCAGGACAGTACAAGCACCTCCCAAGACACCCCAAGGTATTTGCTAAGAGACAGGTTGAGTCTTCGGAAGATTTCATTTTTTGCCATAAGGTTTTGGAAAATAATGAAAAAAAAATATTTTTTTTTACACAAAGTTGTCACTTTAAGGCCCCTCTCACACTGGGGCGGGGGCGGCTTCGGCTGTAAAACGGTGCTATTTTTAGCGCTGCTTTACCGTCATTTTAGCGGTGGTATTCGGCTGCTAGCGGGGTGGTTTTACCCCCTGCTAGCGGCCGAGAAAGGGTTAAAACCACCCCAAAGCACTGCTGCAGCAGCGCTATGCGGCGGTTTAGCTGCGCTGCCCCATTGATTTCAATGGGCAGGAGCGGTGAAGGAGCGGTCTATATATCGCTCCTTCACCGCTCCAAAGATGCTGCTAGCAAGACCTAGCAGGCCCCTCGGGGCTTTCACATTGGAAACACAGCAGCGGCTCTTTCAGGGCGCTTTGCAGGCGCTATTTTTAGCGCTGTATCGTCCCAGTGTGAAAGGGGTTTAATGCAATTTTTCTCACACGCATCATGGGTATACATTGCATTACACCCCAAAACACATTCTGCTACTTCTCTGGAGTATGAGAATACCACATGTGTGAGACTTTTTGGAAGCCTAGCAGTGTAAGGTGTACGCGTTTCAAAGGGCTTAACTTGCATATTTAATTTCCGGACTACCTACCTATCACAGTTCCTATCACAGCTTTATATATCACAGATAGAACAATCAACCCCCAAATGACTCCTTTTTGGAAAGTAGACTCTTCAAGATATTTGATCAGAGGCATAGTGAGTATTTTGCAGATCTCACTTTTGTCGCAAGATTTTTTTTCTTTATTTTCCAAAAACTTGTGGCAACAAATGAGATCTGCAAAATTCATATGCAGCTAGGCTCACAAAAAGTCTCACACATGTGGTATCCCCATACTCAGGAAAAGTAGCAACATTTATTCTGGGGTATAATGCCATGTATACCTATGAAGTATGTGAGAAATATCTCAGCAAAGTGACAACTTTGTGTAAAACACGGGCAAAAAATACAATTTTCCAAAAACTCAACATGCCTCTCAGCAAATACCTTGGGGTGTGCATTTTCAAAAAGAGGTCATTTGGGGGGTGTTTATGATGTCCTGGCATTTTAGGGACTTCAAAAATGTGATAGGTAGTCAGGAAATTCAATGTGTTATTAACACCCCTGGAAAGCCTGAAGATGCTCTTTGGATTTTGGGCCCCTGTATGTGGCTAGGCTGCCAAAAACTCACACAAGTGGTATCCTCATACTTGAGTGAAGTAACAGAATGTATTTTGAGGTGTAATTTCATGCATACTCATGGCATGTGTGAGAAATAGCTCATTAAAGTGACATCTTTGTGTGGGAAAAAAAGAAACCTTTTTGGAGGGGATTTCCAAAAGCTTGTGGCAAAAAAAAATCTTCCATGAACTCAACATGCCTCTCAGCAAATACCTTGGGGTGTCTGCTTTCCAAAAAGGTGTAATTTTGCAGGCTGTGTGAACTGTCCTGGCATTTTAGGGCCTCTAAAAACATTACGTGTATTGCCAGCATTAAGAGTTTTTGCCACACTCCTAATGTTGGGTACACATATAATGAAAAAAAGAACGTAACAGATTCCTCCATTCGCATCAATCAGTGTGGCTGAAGAAAAAGTGTATGGTGTACACAACATTAGAAGCTTCCGCCACACATCTGCCCACTCTTTTAATGTTGAAAATATATATAATGTTCTTTGTTTTGCCTGTAGGAGGTTTATGCGGTTCTAACACTTTAGCAACATGGGGTTGGGGATGCCTGACTTTAGCAGGGACCTCTTTACCATCATCAGAGCTAGCTGTCTGGGTCCGCTGCTTTCTACAGGTTCATATCCTGAGCCTGATTCTGACAGTGAGGACTCCCCTTCGCTCTCGTTTGTCATGCTCAGAATCCTGTAGGCCTCCTCACTAGTATACCTTTCTTTTAACATTTTGGGCACTAACTTTACAGGTACCTAGTGGCAACTATGGGAAAAAGAGTGCCTTGCTAGCAATCAGGGACTGCTTGTGCACTAGAAAAAAAATTAACTGCTAGTGCTAGCAAGGATCAGGCCTGATCTTGCTAACACTAGTGGCAGAACTACCAGAGTTGCAGCAGTCGCACTTGAGACCGGGCCCTGGTGTTTCGCCACTGTGGGGGGGCCCCAAGACCCAGCATCTCCCCCTGCACATCCGGCTGGCAACTAACTATACGGTGGAGGGGGGCGGGAGGGGGCGATCGGAAGCTCTGCTATGTCTGCGGGCCGTTCAGAATACTGGATAGCAGTATCATTCTGCCCGCCTTGTCACACTGCCCCCGTCCTGTCATAATACCCCCCCATCATACTACAGGTCAGGGGCCCTCCCTGGTTTCTGGCACTGGGGCCCTGATAGTTCTAGTTACGCCTCTGGCTAATACTGTGGTTTTGCAGACAATGTATCGCAGGTGGCAGCAATCAGAAAAATTATACTGATACTTCACTTTTTGGGGTGGGGGGCTAAATGCAAGTGCTGGTGATCAGTGCTGATCCTGTTAACACTGCATTTTTGGGGACGCTATACGATTAGGGACACTACTATAGTTCTGTTTGTGATCAAGATAACGATCTGTACAGTCACTATAATAGTAATGGTGGTGATTAGCGACTTATAGTGTAACTGACACCGACTGGGAGGGACGCTAACTGACTAATTGTCACTGACATTGCTAGAGACACTAATACAGTGATCAGCGATAATACTTTACACTGTACAGTATTGCTATGAGCAAACTTGGACTGTTTCCAATCACTACACAGATCAGAAGGGTGTGCACACAACTGGAAACAGATGTGACCAAAATTAAACCAGGTAATGTAAGATGGCTTCAGCTCTGCTCTCCACCTGAAGGAGAGGTTCCTCAAATGCATTTCGCCCCCTATTGGGCTTAATCGTTGAGGCAGTATGCAGGAGATCCCACCTGTGGTCAAATAGCATCATCAGCCATAGAGAAACATTATCCACCCAGAAAGATGTTAAGTACTGCAGAGCCATCTAGTGGTATTCCCAGGTGGTCTCCCATTCAAGTATTAACCAGGCCCAGAAGGAAAGCAAGGTAAAACTACTCATAAAAATGAGTGATATCCCACTGGTTCAGACCCCTTGGCATGTAATTTGAAGACCCAGCATGATACATTGTCACAATCCCCTGTAGAATGTACACTGAGCCAGTTTACATTCCAGCACACTGCCTGTGTACCCGAATACTGAATTGAACTGTGCATGCGTGGGAGTGATATCAAGTCATGCCAGCCAAAAAATCAACACCTGGAGGAAGCAAGTGACTTTAATGGCGTTGGAACATAGGTAAGTATTTTTTATCTTAATGCATTTTATGCATTAAGATTAAAAACTTTCTGTGTGCAGCCCCCCCCCCCAAATACTTACCCAAGCCTCATCTCGATCCATCAATGTTGCACAAGAGCCTTGGCTGTCTGGGACTCTCCCTCCTCATTCGCTGAGACGGCAGTTGGCGCCATTGGCTCCCGCTGCTGTCAAAGTCGGTGAACCAATGAGGAGAGAGGGGGCTCCGTGTTCGAATGGACATACAGAGCAGCGGCTCGGCTCGAGTGCCCCCATAGCAAGCTGCTTGCTGTGGGGGCAGCAGGGAGAAGCCAGGAGTGCCGGCGAGGCACCAGAGAAGAGGAGGATCTGGGCTGCTCTGTGCAAAACCACTACACAGAGCAGGTAAGTATAACATGTTTGTTTTTTATAAACAAAAAAAACAAGACTTTAATATCACTTTAGGCTTTAAGGTATGGCCATCATTACTGACATGACAAGTAAAGTAAACAAGACTTCAATATCACTTTATGCTTTAAGGTATGGCCATCATTACTGACATAACATAAAGGGGTTGATTTACTAAAACTGGAAAGTGCAAAATCTGGTGCAGCTGTACATGGGAGCCAATCAGCGTCTAACTTCTGTTTGTTCAATTAAGCTTTGACAATAAAACCTGGAAGCTGATTGGCTACCATGCACAGCTGCACCAGATTTTGGACTCTCCAGTTTTAGTAAATCTTCTCCAAAGTCTTTGTTTATTTCAGTGCTAAAAAAGCATGAGACCGAATTGAACTTTGTTGCCATTTTTCCAAAATACTAGCTGCCTGGCTGTTTGCCTTCAATGTTTGTAAGTCATAGACCCTGAACAAGCATGGAGAACAGGAATATTAGAGACGAGTCATAATTCTCTATGCCCACTAGGTGACTCAATAGTAACAGCCTATACATTTTTTTAAATGAAAAGTTTCCTTTAAAGCCCAGGTAAACTTTCAGTTTAAAGGAGAAGTCCAGCCAAAGCTCGTTTGGTTGGGCTTCTCCTATGGATCCTAGGAGTGCAATTCATTTTCCATTCCTGTTACCCGTTTCTGCTGACATAATGGATATCAGTTCAGGCACCGCGTCATCCTGACAATGGAAGTCTGGATCCGCCAGATCCCTGGACTGACACCTGGATCAGCCTCTCAGGGAGCCACTGAAAGCCTGAGACGGCCGCCCTGCCCCTCCACAGCTCATCACGCCAATGAGCGAGGAGAGAGATGAGTAGAGAGCTGAGACTGACAGCCTGCAGCTCTCTGCTCTCGGAGCTCTGAAAACTGAGTGATCGGCGATGTTCAGTCGCTCGGTTTTCAGTGCAGAGGCACCGGGGGACAGATGCAGCATTGGTCCGATGCTGCATCCACCTAGGTAAGCATAAATCTATAAAAAAAAGAAACCCTTACTGCTCTTTTAAATTAGCTAAATAAGTTCCAGGTGCATAAGAACAAAAGGTGTGCTATGTCTTATGCCCCGTACACACGATCGGAATTTCCGACAACATTTGTGTGACCGCGTGTATGCAAGACAAGTTTGAGCCAACATCCGTCAGAAAAAAATCCACGTTTTGTTGTCAGAATGTCCGATCGTGTGTATGCAGCACAGTTGTCAGAAAATCCGACCGTGTATATGCTCCATTGGACATTTGCTGTCAGAATTTCTGACAACAAATGTTTGAGAGCTGGTTCTCAAATTTTCGGACAACAAAACCTGTTGTTGGAAATTCAGAGTGTGTGTACACAATTCCGACGCACAAAATTACACGCATGCTGGAATCAAGCAAAAGAGCTGCACTGAAGTGAAGTGAGGAAGTTCCTGGATAGCCGCACTCTGAAGAAAAAACATCTTTATTGAAGAATAAAATATCCAAAATACAATCACATGAAAAAGAGATACAGGGTCAAAAATAGGCAAATGCGTTTCACATCGTGAGATGCCTACTCATAGCTCACGCCTATTTTTGACCCTGTATCTCTTTTTCATGTGATTGTATTTTGGATATTTTATTCTTCAATAAAGATGTTTTTTTTTCAGAGTGCGGCTATCCAGGAACTTCCTCACTTCACTTCTATTCGTGCAAAGCCAGCACCTGGAACCAGTTCATACTAGGACGGTATTAGTTTAGGTTTGGGAGCTTGTGAGCGGCATCTCTTTCTCTTTGCCTACCCATCTGGATTTTTGCAAAAGAGCCGCACTGGCTATTGAACTTCATTTTTCTCGGCTCGTCGTATGTGTTGTACGTCACTGTGTTCTTGACGTTCGGAATTTCAGACAACATTTGTGTGACCGCGTGTATGCAAGACAAGTTTGAGCCAACATCCGTCAGCAAAAAATCCATGGTTTTGTTGTCAGAATGTCCGATCGTGTGTATGCAGCATTACAGTTAATTTTCTTTAGAAAGCCTGTGTCAGCATGCTGCAGAGAAGGACCCTTGCTCTCTGTGGGGAGGCAGTGATCTCTCTGCAAAGGTCCAACATGCCCTTTGCTGAATCAGAGCCAGAGCTCTCCAATCAGCATCGAATGTGAGCAAGGGTCCCATTCTGCAGCTGCCAGCATCACACAGGTTTTTTTCTACTCAGCCTGTAGCAGCGTAAAAAAATTATTTGAGGAAGGAGGAAGAAGTGGAGTGAAGAAGAAGAAGATTTTTAATAAAAGACTTGTCACAAACTGTCTACTGTATTTCTTAACACTACACTACTTTTTTTTAGTGAATAGGTAGGGGTACAATGTACCCCATACTCATTCACATAGGGGGGCCTGGGATCTGGGGGCCCCCTTGTTAAAGGGGGCTTCCCGATTCCGATAAGCCCCCCGCCCGCAAACCCCGACAACCACCGGGCAAGGGAAGAGGCCCTTGTCCCCATCAACATGGGGGCAAGGTGCTTTGGGGTAGGGGGGCGCAAAGCCCCCTCTGCCCCAAAGCACCCACCCCCCATGTTGAGGGAATGCGGCCTGGTATGGTTCAGAAGGGGGGAGGCTCGCTTGTCCCCTCCCTTTCCTGACCTGCTGGGCTACATGCTTGGATAAGGGTCTGGTATGGATTTTGTGGGGACCCCCACGCCATTTTTAAAAAAGGTTTTGGGGTGTGAGGGTCCCCTCCATACTAGACCCAAGGGCCTGGAATGGACCTGGGGGGGGGACCCCACACCGTTTTTCTATCGATTTTTTTTTTTACCGGCAATTCTTTTTTTTTTTAACATTGAGCGGGAAGCCCGCTGACAACTGATGACTCATCGGTTGTTAAGGACACAGCGTCCGGCTTCCCGACCCTCCTTAGTAACCAGCTATATACAGTGTAAAAAAAAAAACGGAAATCGTGGCAAAATTGCTGTAAAAACGCGTGTCCAAAAATGCAGCAAGGACTGCAAAAAAGCACTGCAGAAACGCTCAAAAGCAACATGCATACATCAAGCCTATGAGTTGGTAAGCTGCAACTTAATACATGTTTGCTTTTGGGTTTAATACTGCTTTAAGAAATACAGTGCTCATTAGAATAATAAATTATTTTCGCTATCTCAATGTGGAGCACCAATGCGTTTTATTTTACATTTATTGTAGTAAGATTATGGTACAAAATAACATCTAAATTAAGTTTTATTATTCATGCTGGGGGCTAGCACTACCAGCAGGACAGACTACAGAGGCTTCTGCTAACTCAGCCAAAAGCCATTGTACCAGTTTCCTGGACACTTTATTATTACATCCAATTAATGAAGATGTCATATATTCTATGGGAAGTTATAAAAAGTTGTGAGAACACTGACCCATAACTTAAAGTAGAACTATAGGCAAAACTATATTTTCATTTGGGATAGAGTAAGGGAGGGTTACAACCCCTGTAAAGTTTATTTGTGCCATCTTTGTCCCATTGGGGAGATTTACCTTCACTTCCTGTCCCATAGCCAAGCAGGAAGTGAGAGGAAATTCCTGCAAATTAAGGTAATCTCTTCGGAACCCCCTGGTCAATAGAAGTAGGGTCCCCATTGGAAGATTTCCCCTCTACTACTTCTTTTATTGGGACAATACAAAATGTGGGATTTTCTTTTTACTTTCACTTTCAATGATAATGGTAAACAGGACAAATATAGAGGGTGAATCTCCCTAATGGGGACACAGACAGCAATAAAGACTGACAGGTATTCTAATCTATCTCCACTCTATCCAAAACAAAAAAAAAGTTTTGCCTTTAGTTGTACTTTAAAGCGGAGTTCCACCCAAAAATTGAACTTCCGCTTTAAGGAAAGGTGACCCCCTGACATGCCACATTTGAGGGGGTAGCAGAAACCCTCTTTTTAGAGGGTCCCAGCTCCCACTTCCTCCCGGGGCACCACAGCGCCAGAAGTTCACCTCTCCCTCTCGGCAAACTGGAATACGTCACAGGTCCCAGATGATTGCCCGGCCGGTCACAGCGCGCAGCGCAGCTCGAGCATGCACAGTGGCTGTCCGGCTGTGAAGCCACAGCTAGGCACCCACAGTGACAATGCCGGCGTCGCAGAGAGGAGGGGGAGACGAGTGGGGCTTCGTTCTAACGCATCACTGTACCCTGGGACAGGTAAGTGTCCGATTATTAAAAGTCAGCAGCTGCAGTATTTGTAACTGCTGACTTTTCATTTTTTTTTTTTTTTGCCAGAACTCCGCTTTAAATTTAAAGAAAACACCAGGATGGGAAGCAAGGGGAAATCTGTAACAGCTAATAAATGGACAATTGAACACCTGTCAATATTTTATTGCTGTGTCCTCACTGGAGATTTGTCCTCGCTTCCTGGCATAGTGACAGTGTTGTTGGACATTTCTTCTCAATCTCAACCAAAGAGAAGGTGGAAGAAGAGAGAAAATAAAGTGAGTGTGTGCTCCTGGAGAAAGGGGAAGTTAGAGCCTGTTGCTTTGTTCTACACAGGGAAATGTGAACCACCCAACGTTTTGGGATGGGAAAGCGGGACACCTTTTAGTATAAAATGAAAAAAATCTGCATTATGATTTGGTTTTATCTGCTAACAATATTTATTGTACATCCAGAAATGTTCTTTATTTTTATTAAATAAAAAGTAATTTGCCACAAAATAAAAAGTCAAAGGCCATGCTCCTTTACACTTCCAACCATGCAGATCTTGAAGAATTAAAGAGCTATAAACCAAAAGAAAACCACTAGGTTGAACTTTAGATACAGATTGGACCACAATATTTATGTAAAAAGATTCATATTTAATTTGTGCATAGAAAATATAAAAAGATTTTGCAAATACAAAGAAACCAAAATTTCATTTTTTTACACATTATTCACACATGTGCACAATCGGCCAGCACAGGCCCAGGTACTTCAAAACTATGATTCTTGTTACATGATCTCATATAAGTGAGCCCCTGTGCGTCAACGTGTTTCACTGGTCCGCTTCCTCTGGACACACAAAGGGGTAGATATAGGAAAAACTGGCCTTAGAGAAAATAAATCATAATACATTGTATCTATTGCTACATATAAAAGAGGTATATATACATTGGAAATATCTCATACATGGTGTATCCAATTGCATTTATATTCACCTCGCCTGAATTAAAGAGCTAAAAACCAAATTATGCTTATTTTCACTAATACGTCTCCTTTATTCCAGAGTTTGAAATATTTTAAAGGTTTGATGACAGATTGAGAGCAGGCAAAACACATATAACAATCAATTATTATGTTTACTTTCTGCATGTACATCAGAGAAATAAGAAAGACAGAGGGATTGGTTCCTAAAGATGGATAAGCCCTCCAAATTAGGGACAGTTGGTAATTGGTAATTTAGCATACACATCGCAGGATTTTTAAAAAAATGGCTTTTGATATGGTTTACTAGTTTCTTTTTCACATAACTTTAATCAGATTTCCACCCAAAAGTGGAAGCTCCACTTGTTCGCACCCTCCCCCCTCCGCTGCCATACTTGGCACCTTTCGGGGGAGAGCAAATAGCTGTCAAAACCAGGTGTCCGCTCCCACTTCTAGGTAAGTTTGCCTCAATCTTGTGTGGCGATCTACGCAATGTCTGGCCCCTCCTTCTTTCCCCTGCTGCCTTCTGGGAGACACACAGGTCCCAGAAGACAGTGGGACCATTCAGAAAGCGCAGCGCGACTCACGCATGCTTAGTAGGAAACAGGCCGTGGATCCGCAAGGCTTCACTTCCTGTTTCCCTTAGTAAGGAAGCCGGCGCCTGCACCCGGTGCCGATGGACGGGTCGGCTTCGGGTGCCAACATTGCGGGCTCTCTGGACAGGTAAGCGACCCCCCAGGTTGCTTCTCAACCTGGGGGTCGCGACCCCCTCGGGGGTCGAATGATGATTTGCCAGGGGTCACCAAATCCTGGGATGTTCCATTCCCCCCCAACAAAAAGTAAGAGAAGGAATAAAAATAGAGAATACATGGAAGAGAGAGGAAAAGAGGGTGAGGAACAAAGAAAAAGGGAGAGAAAGAATAAGAGAAAGAACAAGAAAGATGGCTAGAGAGAGGGATGGGGGACAAGAAACTAGGATAGAGAGAGATAAAAGGGAAAGAAAGGAGAACAAAAAGAAAGTGGTACATCCTAAAATGTACCATATGGGGTTTTAATACTATACGAGTGGAAAGGACTTCGGGAGCGCTAAATGTCTGTGGTTTAGCGGCATAAATTACTGGTCTTGCCTTGGGTGCTGACAACCCACACTATGAAAATAAATTTTACTGTTAGGGGTCCCCACAGCTTGGGAAATGTTATCAAGGGGCCACGGCACTAGCAGGTTGAGAACCACTGATATAGAGTATAAGATTTCCTATCATTTGAGCCCAGTCTTGCCACAAAGAGTTAATCCATCTCTGAGCAATCCTCTTTTATTGTTCAGTGAGATAAATCTTGAACAAACAGAGAAAAACTTTGTCAGATCCTCCCCCATTGCTGTGAGTGACAGGTGATTTACCTATCTTGTGCACTAGCCTAAGATGCATTATTTTTGAATTCCCATCCCCACTCCTTTCTTCTGCTGCTCTGCCAGGATTGGATGTTCCACATCTCAGTATAATTGGGCATGCTGAAGTCATGTGGTTACTTTCCTGTCTTTTCACTGGATGTTAGAGATCATAGCAGAAGTTCAGTGTAAGAAATACACAGGAGAAAAATGCATATCAACAAGGGGAGTGTAGAGGTGGGCGGGGAGTCTACTGACATCACGACTCCGCCCACCGAGCTCCAGACAACAGACCCACCCACAGAATATGCAGTTTTTCAGGTCTAATAACAGACAGAGGGGGGACATTTGACAGGTAAAGATACATGCAGGAGGCATGTAAATCCTTATAGATAACCCCTATGGCAGTAGTTTAGAAAGGATGACATTGGGTTTAAATCCACTTTAATTCATTCTTTGAAGAGACAGTATTTTTTTTTTTTTCTTTATGTATCAGTGAAGTCATATAAATGTAAAAGACAGATCATCATAAAAGATGCATAATACATTTTCTATTTCAATATATTTAATGTTTTAAGCTATACAGATCAAACAATCCACGTTGCGGGTACCAGAAAAGAATAAGCAAAGTACAGTGCTCGACATTATGGCCCCTTTCACACGAGGCGGACTCCGCTTCCACGGAGCCTGCCTCGGTCCGCCGGCTCAGCGGGAGATCTCTCCGTTGATCTCCGCTGAGCCGGCGGATGACAGGTCCCTCTCTGCTCACTGAGCGGAGAGGGGCTTGTCAAGAGCAGCTGCTGCCTATGGAGAGATCGGACGAAAACGGACAGCATTTCCGTTTTCATCAGCTCTCACCCGATCCACCAGCGATGGATCCGAACGTAGAGGCATCTGTCTGCTTTTAGCGGATTGGACCGGGTCGGATGTCAGCGGACATGTCTCCACTGACATCCGTCGCACCATAGGCTAACATGGAGTGCCCGTTCAGGTCCGCCGTCAAAACTGTTAGGCGGACCTGAACAGTCCGATCGTGTGAAAGGGGCCTATGTCAAACAAGTATCTAATAAACACAATAGAACTAAAAGTAAAGATGTGATGTCATTTCTAGAGCGCACCCTGGACCAGTTCAAAAGAAATCAAATCAGGACAAAGGATATCGACACTACATGTGTGGACAGGTTAGACCCGGAAATTTAACTGAGAAAGGATTGTGCGCTTGTTAAAAGGTAACTTCACTTTCATGGGAAAAAAAAATAGCAAATAAAAATATATATATATAATTGCGACTCGAGTCATATTGTAATTGAAAGTTGATAAAAATTACCTTTCCTTTTCGATCTGCAGCTCTGTAATTTTCTGCAAAATGTAATGCAATATGCGTCCCCGAAGAGGTTCTGTACACAGGTGGTGTACAGAACCCCCCTCCTTAAAAATGTCATTTCCTGCTTGTGTGATTGGCTTACTGATTTTCCCAGAACTCTGCACTATAATACAAATCAGATTTTTGGCATCCCCTGCAACAAAAATGTCATTTTTGGGAGTTTTTCCCAAAGGGAAATCGCGTCCAAAGGGATGCAGACTCTTAACGCTTTCCTCATTAGAGATCTGCAAGTGCAGCAGCTGATTGATAATTATAAAACCACTCCCATACAGATTCACTGAGCACATGGACACAGACAAACAAAATAACAAAAGGTAGGAATCTGCTATGAAGTTTGTTAAAATCCTTGCAATGAAATAGATCACCTAGAGGGGAATGTTTTTTTCTCAACAAAAGTGGAGTTACTCCTTACATTTTTTGTGGCTGTTGGTAAGGGTGCTAGTCAGATGTTAATTAATATAAAAGCCATCTAGCCTGGTTTGGACTTCAGACAAACAAGTGGACTGCTTTTTCCAAGCTTTAGCGATTGTTAATTTGGAGGATAGGAGTACAAAATGTGCCAGTTTGAATTGATTTTTAGTGAGATTTGGAGTTTTAATGGAGTTAACCATGGATCTATGGATAAATGAACCCCAAATAATCTGTAGAGGAGGGCAAGCAATTTGGACCAAAAACATAGCTTTGGACAGGTCCACCACGTATGAAGGACATCCCCTGCTATTTGGCGACCCCTAAAGCATGAACCAGAATGTCCAAAACACGCATGATACATTTTCATTAAGACATCTGGAGTATATATTGAGCCATATTAATTTGGGTAAGCATAATGCTGAATGTGTAGGCAAATCCATTAGTTATGCATCTCATCTTTTGATGGTCGGTATAGAGAGAATTCTTCATCTGTAACAATTTTGCTGATTCTAAATTTTTGAGAGATGCTGGGCTCAATTCACAAAGAGTTATTTTCCTCTTTAAAATCTGAGATAAAATAGCTCATAGCGTTTTTCAAAAAAAAAAATTGCAATTCACAAAAAACACTACTAAAATAAAATATGAGGTATTTCATCAAAATGTAAGGTATTTCTCTCATTAAAGCATTTACAGTAGTATTTTAACTCCTGATGTGATTTTCAGTGGGATGGATACAGTGGTAATTAGAACCCCTGTCAATTTTTATTGCTAATAAAGAGGTAAAATAGGTTTAAATAGGTGGTCTCCAAACTGTGGCCCTTGCCTTGCCTTTATCCAGGCCTTGAGGCATTATTCCTGCCACTGATACCAACAATGGGGCATAATTCTTGCCACTGACACCAATGATGGGGCACTATTCCTTCCACTGACACCAAAGATGGTGGATAATTCTTCCAACTACACCAACGATTTCTCCCCCTTAGACCCCTTTCACACTGGGGTGGTTTTCAGGCGCTTTAGTGCCTGGCAACCGCCTCTCATTCATTCCAGTGTGCCTTTTTACACTGGGGCGCTGCGCTATCAGGACGAGAAAAAAAGTTCTGCAAGCAGCATCTTTGGGGCGGGTTGAGAGCGCTGTATACAGTGCTGCTAAAACGCCCCTGCCCATTGGAATGAATGGGCAGCGCTTTCAAATCGCCGCAAAATGGGAGTTTTTAAAAAGCGGCGCTTAAACAGTGTTAAAGCGTGGCTAAAACGAGCAGCGCTTTACCGTTAACACAGCCGCGGCCCCAGTGTTAAAGGGTTCTAATACCAAAGATCTGGCATTGGGCACAGTCTGCCCCCCCCTAAAGTCTGAGGGACAGTAAACTGGCCCTTTCTTTATAAAGTTTGGAGACCCCTGGTTTAAAACATAGAAACATACCGAACTCACTAAGTCAGTGCGGTCCCTGCAGCATATGTATTACTACAAAATAAAAAAGTGACTAGAATACAGGCAAAGCTGCTTTAACAGTACACACGTGGTATATCAAAAAATACTAGGTTCAATTAAGTAAATACAAAATATCTTTATAAATGTCAAATATTGAATGAAAATAGTATAAAAAATCACACACATATAAATACCATTCTTCCACCAATAAAAAAGACAACATAGTCGTTGGGGAGATTTTGCTTTACTTCCTGTCCCATAGCCAAAACAGGAAGTGAGGAAATCCCTGCAAATTAACCACTTCAGTCCCAGAAGGTTTATCCCCCTTCATGACCGGGCTATTTTTTGTGATACGGCACTGCACTACTTTAACTGACAATTGCGCGGTCGTGCGATACTGTACCCAAATAAAATTGATGTCTTTTTTTCCCACAAATAGAGCTTTCTTTTGGTGGTATTTGATTACCTCTGCGGTTTTTATTTTTTTGCGCAATAAACAAAAAAATACCAACAATTTTGAAAAAAACATTCTCAATAAAAAAAATTTTAAAATCAAATTTCTTCATCAGTTTAGGCCAATATGTATTCTGCTACATGTTTTTGGTAAAAGAAATCCCAATAAGCAAATATTAGTTGGTTTGCCCAAAAGTTATAGCGCCTACAAACTATGGGATAGATTTATGGAACTTTTATTTTTTTTTACTAGTAATGGCGGTGATCAGCAATTTTTAGCGGGACTGCGACATTGCAGCGGTCAAATCTGACACTAAGTGACACGTTATGGGGACCAGCGACACCAATACAGTGATCAGTGCTAAAAAAATGCACTGTCACTGTACTAATGACACTGGCAGGCAAGGGGTAAACATCAGGGGCAATCGAAGGGTTAAATGTGTCCCTAGGGAGTGCTTTCTAACTGTAGGGGGGGGTGTGTGCTTTGACTGTAAGAAGACAGAGATCCGTGTTCCTGCTTAGCAGAAACACAAGATCTCTGTCTCCCCTGCTAGTAGAATGGCGATCTGCCTTGTTTACATTCTGCCTCTCTCGTGAACGATCGGCGGGTCCCAGCAGACATCGGGTCCGCCGAACCAGCTGATCCAGACGCGGAAGAGCAAAATCACGTACCTGTACGTGATTTTGCACAAGAAAGCCGCCGCCACGCAGTATATGTACATGGGCGGTCGGCAAGTGGTTAGAAGAATTCCCCAGGCCACCAGAACCAGTGTCCTCATTGGAAGATTTCCCCTCTATTACTTTTCTGGTGACAACCCAAATTTTATGATTTTCTATTACTTTCACTTTCAATGAGAACAGTAAACAGGACAAATAGAGAGGGTGAGTCTCCCTAACGGGCGCACAGACAGCAATACAAACCTGACAGTTTTGCCTTTAGTTACTCTTTAAGTAAATCAACCCCATCGATTCTGTGTTTTTCCATATTTAGGTTTCCATGCATTACTGTTGAGAGAACTGATCCAAAAAGTTAGACTACTCAAACTGCCTATGATATTTTTAAATTCATTAAATACAGCATTCCTGGGCCACTACTTATTTAACTCATGCATTTATTTATTTTTTATTTTAGTGGATTGACTTTAACATAATTTTTTGCGGTATTTACTGAACATTTTTTGCTTTTTGAGGTAAATACCTCATAAGGTGATAGTGAATTGACATTTTCATTATCTCATGAGATATTTGTGAAAAATGTGTCATGTGATTCCATTATCGCATGAGATATTCTTTAGTGGATTGAGCCCAGTGATTTAGATAATTGGCTTAAATATGGACCACAAGGGCCGCTGATAAGGCAGTACAGTCAGCCATCAGTTCAAAAGGGGGGCTTGGGCACCTGTTGAGAAGGAATGCCGGCTGCAGACACCTATCCTCTCCTCCTTTACCTCCTTCTGGCTGCACAACATGGGGATTGATTCTAGTACATGCACTGCTTCCATTTGCTGTCCGGGGCCCCCTGTGTGCCCCTTTCCCCCCAGCAGTGCTGCTGGCTTCCCTCCTCTCCAACCAGCAGCTGCTGCAGGCACACAGATGATTGTTTTAGGATGGAGAACGGGGGGGGGCATAAATGTTATTTTGTGGCCCCTATCTTCTTTCCTGAATGAACGCAGTGAGCGATCGGTATATACATATTTTCCTGAGATAGCCATCACTATGGATCTGCTGCAGCAAGTGATGAGTGGCCTAATCTGATTGAATATGGTAGTATAAATAATAATAAAAAAAAAAAAACAAGGCAATAATATGTATTATTTTCCAGGAAAATGAATAGTAGAGCTACATTTTCCAGAAATGCAACCAACACCACAGTACAAAAGATAACTTATAGCAAGATGGTATCAGCCAGTAACAATGAATACTTTTTTTACATGATGAGTCTTGGGGTGAAGGTGGTGAATGGAATTACGTTATCCTGAGACATAACCCCAAGCAAAAATAAAATGGCACTCTACAGTCATATGAGAGAGATTTGATAGCTGAAAGTTCAGATTAACAAAGAAGCCTCAGGCAGATCTGTAACATTTTACAAGATGGAGCCAGGTTTACATTACATATGACCAGCGGGGAAAATGAGGATAAAATCAGCTTCATACCATTAGATAATGAGTTTCTGCCTAATGACTGTGACCTTCCACAAATACACTGGATGACAAATAAATTGGATGTTAACACAAGTCTTGGCACCATGTCCAGCAGTTTTCAAAGCCTTTATATAAAAGAAAGAAATGTAACTGAAAATTGCTTCTTCTAGAGCACCATGTGAGGAATAATATTGTAGCTGTGCTCTGAACAACTGTAAAACAGTAGTATAAAAAAAATAACAGTCCAATTCCTGTATAGTTTAAATACTAAAACAGCGCTAATCTTAAAATCAAGCAGATATGTAGCCAACACCACATCAGAGAAAAGTCCTTGTGTGTAGTGCTGATAGAGGAAACAGTTAAAAAAAAAAAACTTTATAGGTGATCATCAATAGTTGTCATAGTGTTGTCATAGCACCTTCCACCAAAACTCTCATATTTCACCGCGTAAAGCACACTCCCCCAAGGGGTTAAACTCACCAGAAAACACTAATGAGCCAGCCTTAGTATTAGTGTTCCTCAACCAGTTAAATCTGAATCCTCACCATCTGCAGAGACCCAATGACATAAGGGTTCCAAAAACGTCATAAAACACAAGAAGGGTTACACATAGCGTAATCCTGTTTATTCAGATGAATTTCCCATATGCCAAAGAAACAACCCCCTTATATTAAACTACGTACACACTAAAATTATCAATCAAGCAAAACAAGTGATCAAGAACGAGCTCTGTCACCGTTTCCACCGTCCAACGAGTCAGCGTGTGTCTCCTTGCAGACACCATGATCGCTTCCTGGTATGGAGCCGGCCGTCGGTGAACGTCACTTCCGGGGATGTCGTGTAGGTCACGCTCTTACGCGTTTCATCATTTCCGACATCGACAGAGGGCGTGACTACACGAAGTCACAATGAGCTTATATCTCCCCGCCCTCCAGTGCATCTGCCAATCCACTGTCCGCGGCCATAAATGACAGGTGCTTTTCACCATGGAAAAAATAGACGCTGTCAGCCTGATGCATAGAGAGAGACAGGAGGATACGAAACAATGCAATAATATAGCCTAATAACATCCTAGTTTAACCACTTCAGCTCTGGAAGGATTTATCTCCTTCCTGACCAGAGCACTTTTTGCGATTCGGGACTGCGTCGCTTTAACTGACAATTTCGCGGTCGTGCGACGTGGCTCCCAAACGAAGTTGACGACCTTTATTTTCCACAAATAGAGCTTTCTTTTGGTGGTATTTGATCACCTCTGCGTTTTTTATTTTTTGCGCTATAAACAAAAAAAGAGCGTCAATTTTGAAAACGCATTATTTTTTACTTTTTGCTATAATAAATATCCACAAAAAATATATTAAAAAAACATTTTTTTCCTCAGTTTAGGCCGATATGTATTCTTCTACATATTTTTGGTAAAAAAAAAATTGCAAAAAGCCTTTATTTATTGGTTTGCGCAAAAGTTATAGCGTCTACAAAATAGGGGATAGTTTTATGGCATTTTTATTAATAATTTTTTTTTTTTACTAGTAATGGCGGCGATCAGCGATTTTTATCGTGACTGCGACATTATGGCGGACACATCAGACAATTTTGACACATTTTTGGGACCATTGGCATTAATACAGCGATCAATGCTAAAAAATTGCATTGATTACTGTAAAAATGTCACTGGCAGTGATGGGGTTAACCTCTAGGTGGCGCTGTAGGGGGTTAGGTGTGTCCTAGGGAGTGTTTCTAACTGGGGGGGGGGGGCTGTGTGTGACACTACACTGATCACTGCTCCCGATCACAGGGAGCAGAGATCAGCGACAGTGTCATTAGGCAGAACGGGGAGATGCTTGTTTACATTAGCATCTCCCCGTTCTTCCTCACCGTGAGACAATCGCGGGTATCCCCACGGACATCCGGTCCGCAGGACCCATGGTCACGGAGCTCCCGGCGGTCGCCCGCAACCCTCCTCTTAAAGCGCAACTTACAGGTTAATCTGCCTGTACGTGCCCTTCTGCCGCAGTATATCTGGATGAGGCGGTCGGGAAGCGGTTAAACGTTTTAAAAAACAACGGTGAATCAAATGCACTCTAAATGATCAAAATAATAGCGCCTTAAACTGGCATACATAATAGGTGACAGATTAATAAAATAAAGCGTTACGAATGGATATAGCAATATAAACTTCCATTCACAGGGATAAAATATACATTCCAATATCACATAACCAGATAGTTAAAATGTATATATTAAAAAACCTCGGGCAGCAACAATAAATGTACATATATTCCCTATATACTATAATTCATTGCAATACATTAAAAACATATGCATCTAATAAATATATATAGAATTAATAGACGGAAATATATTAAAGTTCATAAAGAAATTGATATAAAATATTAAAAATAAATTTAAAAATAAATTTGATGATTCAAAGAATAACCAATTAAGAAAAGATTAATAATCACTAATAAAACAATTTATGTCCAGAACGACATTTAATCCTTTCGGCAATAATGTATCTACCAAGAAGATCCAGTGGGTCTCACGTTTGGATAATTCTCTCACCAAATTTGAGCCTCTCCAAAAAGGTTTTAGATGGTCAATACCCCAATATTTTAACCCCGAGGGATCTTGATTGTGGTGAATTTTAAAATGTAATGACACATTATGATCTTTAAAACCTAATTTGATATTTGCGATGTGTTCTGCAATCCGGATTCTCAATAATCTTTTCGTGCGGCCTAAATTAACCCACATGGGCACTGCAGGGCATAGACAACATATGCAGTGTTGCATGTGATAAACTCCTTAATTCTAATTTCTTTATTATTAGAAGTAGACGTAAATCTACCGAGAGCTCTCAGAGGTCTATTAACTTCCCTACATGCACGACATTTCCTACAAGTGTAGAAACCCTCCCTATCCCAAAAAGATGGAAGTGATGGTTTGAGTACTCTATCCATATGAGTATAACAATATGCCAATGAGTAGAAAAAATAGCTTCAACTTCCTTATTTTGGGAATGGAAGCCTGAGATGAAGCTCCATTCCTAATTAGTGGCTTTAGGGAGCGGAATCGCGTCCTTCAAATACTCATCTCTCGGAACTGAAGCTACACCTTCAATGATACGGTCTAAATGCTTTTCACAATAGCTTTTTTCTACAAATTTTTTCTTAACAATCAAAGCTTGAGAACCAAAATCTTCATCATTTGAACAGTTTCTCCTCACCCGGGTTAATTATTCCTTAACAATATTTTTTAACCACATAGGGTGGTGTCCGCTTTGCATGGGTAGATAACTGTTTGAGTCTGTTGGCTTAAAATATTCTCTAGTGCCTAATTTGTTACCTTGCCTATAGATATTGACGTCCAGGAAATGAATGTCACTTTTACTGAATTCACTTGTCAATCTGATATGGCTGGTGTTACAATTTAATTCTTGTAAAAATTCATGCAGAGATGTTAGCGACCCTGACCAAATAAAGAAGAGATCATCGATATATCTTCTATAAAGTAGTAGTTGATCCCTCTTAACAGAGAAAATAGATTTGTCCTCCCACTCTCCCAAAATAAATAAGTTCGCTATACTAGGAGCAAATTTTGCACCCATTGGCGACGCCTCGTTTCTGGGAGTACAAATTTCCACTACCAAAAGTAGCTCTGAACAACTTTTTATGTTTCAGCCAAATTAAGTAAATATCCTTCACCTTTCTAACAAAAAGACAATAACCGCACTATGTGTGTGTGTGTGTGTGTGTGTGTGTGTGCCTATAGACTCACATAACCCAGTTGGGGAGCAGATAAGTATAACATATTTTTTTTATTTTAGGTAAAAAAGGAAGATTTTAGAATTACTTAAAGAAAGCATCCACAGCTTTAGCAGATATGTATTTCCCTTGCTTACCTGCTGTATAAAAGGACCCCTGTTTTCTGTTTAGCAGCAGTGGTCTCTCTGCAGAAGTCTGACGCGCCCCTGCTGAGTCCAAAAACACAGATTTCCAATCAACATAGCTTCCTGCTAATTGGAAAGCTCTAGCTCTTATTCATGTCTGACCTCTGCAGAGAGACCACTAGTTCCCCACAGAGAGTAAGGTTCCCTCTCTACAGCATGCTGGCAGGAGACAGTCTTGTGTACTTGGGTTGTGACTGCTTTAAAAAGAAAACAATCTGTAAGACTTTACAAACCTTTTGTTCTGATGTACCTGGAATGTATTTAGCTGATTTAAACTGAAAGTTTAGTTGGACATGAATATATATCTAAAGCCAAATTCCTATTGACTGAGACACAGATGGAAAAAAAGGACCCCCCCCCCCCCCCCCCCCGACAGGAATTTTAACCATTCTCTACTCTAGTTAAAAGGAAGTTTAATCACAGATATACTGTGTGTGTATATATATATATATATATATATATATATATATATATATATATATATATATATATATATATATATATATATATATGAGATCTCACCTTCCAAAAGATTGGTATTTCTGTTCTTCATTATTGAGGTTTACACAGTCCCATAATATACTACTGTAAAGGAATACAACCTTCTGACTTGCCCAGTCAAAAGGGCAATAGCAAATGGTTGAGCTCTTCCATCTGCTCACTTTGCTCTCCTCTCCTAATAGCATGTCCCTTGTCACCAAATGTGCATGCAGCACATCTGGTTGGCTTCCATTCCTGCTCCTCCCTCTTCTGGTCTACATGCTGCTGTAGAATGGATTGCAAGAGGCTGATACCAATTCACTAGATGGATTGACAAGAATATATTATTTATTTATTGACGAATATTTAGTTGTATTAATGTAGGTCTTATCTGCCTAAAATTCAAATGTTATTGTGCTGTGCTATATCTTAGGCTTAACAATAAGTAAGCCCAACCCAAATTATATTTAAAGTGTTTGTTTGCCCATCTATATAAAACTATGCTAGCTTCTCTATTAGAGGCTGGCAAAACACACTGTGTCACTAGTTTTAAAAAATGAGCGTCGTAAATACCTAATATCAGCTGTCTTCAGGCCAGTTACATCACTCACGGCCGCTTTACAGCTCTGATCTATTGCTTCTGTGGGAGGGGCCGTGATCTCCCTCTGACATCAGACGGGGAGATCACGTGGCCGCTTGTCTCTTCCGCAGAAGCCATGTATCGTAGCTGTAAAGCGGCCGCGAGTCACATGACCGGCCTGAAGACAGCTGATATTAGGTATTTACAACACTCAGTTTTTAAAATAAATGACACAGTGTGCTATGCCAGCCTCTAATAGAGGGGCTGACAGAGAAAAATGTTTAATTTTATTTTACAGGAATAGTGGTGGTGGGCTGGGCCGGGCCGGAGACAGACACAGAGGGGGGTGACAGGCAGGAAGAAAGGGGGAGAGCAGGCAGCCTATCACGGACTTTGACCACGGTGATCAGGGCACAGCAGCCCTGGTTATCGTGGTCTGATTAGAGATGGCATACAGGAAGTGGTAGGTTTAGGGTTTTTTTTTTTTACAGTTCAGAGCGCTGTGCTGTGTAATCTGCTTTAAGGAACAAGAATCTGCATTTTTTGGGGGTTAACAAACACTTTAAGTTATAGGTGGAAGCTGGAGGCTGAATCACATGCTACCTCCCTATATTTTTTAGGCACTGCAAATGTGATATCTTCTTGCTAGGGCTCACAGGAATATATCAGGAAGACTGATGCATTGAATGCAGCCCCCAAGGGATAGAAGGAAGTAATAGACAACTCAAATCAGCAACATCTACTTTTATCTGAAATAGCTGCAATGAATTAATGGATCCTTAAATATATATAACACCTCATGCACATCCAGCATAAATAACACACAACAGTCTTAAGTCTAATAGGAAGCTTCTACAGTACAATAACGTTGTATTTGTTTAAGTCAACCTGGCAGCAGCTGTGAATGACAAGTGCATCAAAAGGCCATCAAATTATCTCCTAAAATGCAATTTCTACTGTGATATCTTTTTTTTTTCTTCTCAAATTGTCTTTTATTCCTTTAGCAGAACTTTGAAATATACACTCCATTCATTAAATGGTGGCTTTAAAAGTGTGTGACTAACTCAATGCTTGAATGATTTTCTTGTGCTCTTCACATTCACTGCTCATGGGAAAAAAGTCTTCATAAATAACAGCTTGTTATCCAGCTCTCACCAAATTCCAGAATTCAAAATAATACAAATAGCTTTCATGAATTACAAAAGGAAAAAATATTAATGTCACATAACATTCATGGTTTCCGAGTGTGTGTGTAGGGGGTCCCTAATTCTTATAAAATGTATGTGTATATATTCTATCCACACAAATTCTAAACCATCTAGAGATTTGGCTATACACAAGATTTTCCTTCTAGCTGTGATGGGCACTGGGTGACAGATAACAAGCCCAATTTAGTTAGCTTTCAGTTGACAAAATGTAACAAATTCCTATTAATCTGATTAATAGGTGACCCACAGGATACTGCCAAAGAAGTTAGTTGGTGTGCTACAAAATACTAGATCGTTTTAAAAGCATTTGTCAGCCCGTCCATTGATTTATCTATTACTGTGAGGCTTTCCAAGGATGATAAGTTGTTAGTACTTTATTGCAAGCCCATCATCTTCAGAAGTACACCTTTATGTTGGGCCCCATAGAAGATAGAAAAAGGTCCCCTATTTGACTCCGAACAACGAGGCTCTGGCAGAAGAGTGTGGAGGCACACACTATTCTCAGCTGATCATTTTATATTTGTATACAGATTTAGCTGAGAGAAATGATGACTGTGAGGTTGATTTACCAAAACTGGAACGCTCAGTGCAGCTGGGCATGGTAGCCAATCAGCTACTAACTTCAGCTTGTTCAATTAAGCTTTGACAATAAAACTGGATTTTGCACTCTCAAAGTTTTAGTAAATCAACCCTAGTATGTATAAAGTTTAGGGTTATTGTTAAAGGTTAGGGGTTTAATTTAAAAGTTAGATTAAGGTGTCCCCTCTACTGAGACCTTCAGTGTGTAGCCCACTGGAAGCCAAACAGTCTCTGTTCCTGTGCAAAAGAATCTTTGTTCATCCCTATGGAAGGGTCATCCACCATTGGGCTGAATAATAGAAAGCACCCTCAACACACTCTTGCTGATGCTATTTCTTTAAGATTATGGAAGAACCTGACACTAGCCTGTATAGTAGGGATTTACTAAGACCGGAGCAGCCAGAATCTTAAGCAGCTGTACTAAGTAACCAGTCAGCTTCTAGCTTTCATTTTCAAAGTTCAACTGAACATGTTCTGGCTATAAGCTAATTGTTTAATTAGTAAAGCTGCTCTAGATTCTGGCTGCTCCAGTCTTCGTAAATTCCCCTAGAAGTGAGCTTTTTGATCCAAAATTCTTCCACTTGTCTTGACAAAGAGTCTGTCTGTTAAACATGCAAAAAAAGTGTTAGAACTACATATTCATAGCTAGATGCATTCAAGGTATGGCAATTTTTCCATAGTTACATTGGTCCATCTTGGTCCAATGCAAGTATGCATGTGCCATACCTGCAGGATCTCTGTGAAAGCTGGATATCACTCTGGTAGACACTGCTACTACAGTGATCTCCACTAGCATCCAGGCCCTGTGCAGAAGGGCTGCCCTGCTGCAATGTGAACACAGGAGGTCATTCACTCAGCACAAGCACCATTTCAGGGGTCACTTTGCATTTCCTCAACGAATGCAAAGCATTCTCTTATTAAATGAGATGGAGAGTCAGGGCTTTAATATCACCCTATCCATCTCAACCAATCAGAAAACTCTTTGCATTTATTGAGAAAATAGAAAGGGTTTACTAAATGGCACCCTTGCCGAACAGGTAACCTCCTGTGTTCAGTAAGGAGAAGTACAGTCTCGGCACAGGATCCAGAATCTAGCAGCAATCACTATGGCAGCGGTGCCTACTACAGTGATCTCCAGCTTCTGTGGGGATCCCAGAGGTCTGGAACACACATATTAACATTGGTCCAAGCTATGTAAAAGACGCCATACCTGGAAGTCAGCTTAAACCCCTTGATGTCGATCTCACACAACTAGACTGGGCTTTTTCCCATGGGGCCGCATATTTACATATCTCCCTTTGTGCTGGAAGTGCGCCGCACAGCACGTTCCCAGCTGGGTGCTAACGATCGGGACCTGGAACACCCAATTCCAGGTCACCTGATCGCTGTGATAGCCTCTGATTGGCTACCAAAGTGATCAGTCACTGTGAAGCATGCCCCATGTTTTCTCTCTCTGTGAATGGAGTAGAGAGATACATTGTATCTCGCGCTTTCCTTGCAAAGAGAAAAAAAAAGCGTGTGTGTGAAAAAAAATTTAAAAAAATTACTAATAATAAAAAATAAAATACAAAAATGCGCCTAGATCAATGTTTGATCTAGGTCAGTGCCAGGGTTAGTGTTTGGGTCTAGGTCAGAGTCAAAGGTTAAGGTCAGAGTCAAAAGTCAGGGTCAGTATTTTTTTTTTTAAATTAGTATCAGTGCCATTTAGTGTCAGTGTGTTTTAGGTAGCATAAAAAATAAAAAAAAAGCAAAATGCAAACTATTGTTTCTGGGCTGTACCACGGGTACAATCACTAACATACACATATGTGGTATCACTGCCATCATCAGGAGCAGGAGAATTTAATAGCAAGAAATATAGAGCTAAATTTAAAAACATGATTTTTTTTTATTTATTTTTTTTTTACTATTTTGGCCCAGTTTTTCTTTGATAATAAAAAACAGGAAATATCCATTACCATTTACCACCAACTGAAAGCCCAATTTGTCCTGAAAAAAACAAGGTATAATCCACCTGGAAGTAGTTGTGATGATATGTACAGTTTTACTAACACATGTCAAAGTTTCAAAATTGCTCTTCAATCAGCAGGCAGTGGGAGTCTTGTTTATTGCAGAACTGTCAGTCTGATGAAGCAATGGGCTGGTCAGACCTCTGTAGAGGTACTACTTGCTTTCCCACAGAGAGCAATGGTTCTTGCTTCATGCTGAATAGGCTTTTCCACTCAGGCTGTGGAAGCTTTGCAAAGAAAATGATCTCTAAGACTTTCCACACCTATTGTTTTGATGCACTTGTAACGTATTTAGCTGATTTAAACTGGAAAATCAACTGGGCTTTAAATGAAACACAAATCTCAGATGTACATCTGCAACAATTCTAATGCTTAGTGTCTCCAGCCAGATAGTGTTTACATCCTTCAGCTCACGTAATGACAGACCCACAACATGCACTCAAGCCCTTTTCTATGGCCACACTTCAACATATGTATAAGGACTTTGGCGCACCAAATTAAAGGTACAGGAGAGTGTAGACAGTAACCAGTTTGAGCAGGATAGGCAAAGTGCTGCCGGATCACTTCTCGGTTCTTTATATTTATATTAGTCTTTGACTAGGAAGTTGCTGGGCTTTAAATTTAAGTCACTAATTACCATGATGGATTTACTAAAACATACACAAGGAAAAACAATTACAAAGTTTAATTTCCATGGAATAGTATCGGTGTGTCCCTCATTTTAATTATTGACATAAAACAGGTACTCCCCAGGGCTTATTAATGCTTCTATTCATGATAACAAAATGCTTTCCTAAAGGAGACAGCCGAGACATGTCATTGTGTGGCCATGTCACTAATACTAAGCTGTGTGGGATTCACTCAGACTAAAAGAGCGCCAATAGGGCTTCCGCCCAATTAAAGGCTGGTGGAGACGTTCAAAGGTTTCTAGCTGTTTGGCATAATGCCTGTCCTCATTTAACTCGTAAGCTGAAAGAAGAATCGCAATGCGCATTCCAGTCTTTTATCAACCAATAGAGAGTAACAACAAACCATTAAAGTATACAAACAGGGAGAACATATGATGACAATGAAATGCGCTGAAATGCGCTGAAATATAACGAGAGAATTAGTCATATGAAATGGAAGGATTTACCCTTTTGGTGACCACAATCAGGAAGGGTGGTAAAAAACGAATTCCTAATATTAATTAAAACGATGTAGTGGTATGAACAGAAACTATTTGCAGATGCTATGCAGCATTTTTTCTTGTTCCTCTTTCTGACCTGAGTTAGAATATTGTGACCATATAAGTAAGCTTTTTGAGAGTCTGCGTTTTACTGGAATAACATTTACAGTGTCAAATCTGACCTAGCCTTTACATTTGAACAAACACGGTCTCAAATAGAAAAACTGAAAGAAAAGAAAAGAGAATATGTTGCCTTGACTTAATTTTATCTTATAACCTCTAAAAGCAAAAACGGCACCAGGAATCTGTTTGGCTGTTAATGTCAACAGCCTAGTTTCACACAAAAGATTCTTTTCCTGTAAATTAAATGGAGTCATTTCCAATGGAAACATAATGGAAATAATAAAATATAAAGGCAAAAATATAAAGGCAAACATTCCAAAGCAATTTAAAGCAGATTCCATAAGCACACAATATTTAAAAAAAAACAATGAAGGAAGAACTGGTAATTCATAAAGTCCTCTGTAAACCTCTGTAGAAAAAGTGTCCTTGAAATATAAATAAAATAAATGATAAAACATCATACAGCTGAAAGAGCTCTGATCTACGTTTGTGCCTCACCCTGGGACTAATTCATTGTCATGCCTTCTGCACAGACCCTTTAAAAGAGATCTTTCTGCCTTGTACATGGCTTTTTGCAAGTTGTGTGTTGGGTGGTCACACCATGAATTCTTCAAACTAGTGGGCCCCATAACTTTGATCAATACATTCTTTTGTTGTTTAGAACAATGCATATAGCAGACATTTACTTCTCTAAAGACCACGACGAGAGCTTGTACTTTGTAAAGTCTTCTGGATGAAGGGGGAGGGAAGGGATCTGAATGCCTGGGCTGAAAGCCACCACATCTATGTGACTCTCAAATATGTAACTTGATTTATGTGCTAGAAATTGCTCCATGGGATGTGTATTGCAGTAAAGGTCACATTGTGGAAAATAATTGCAAAATATGCTCATTAAAAATATGCTTATTAAAATCTCAGAAACGTTAAAATTGGCTTTGTATATACAATGCCTTGAAAAAGTTTTTCCATACTTTGTCATGTTATAACCAAAAACATAAATGTATTTTATTGGGATTTTATGTGATAGACCAACCCAAAGTGGCACATAATTGTGAAGTGGAAGGAAAATGATAAATGGTTTTCAACATTTTTTTACAAATAAATATGTGAAAAGTGTGGCGTGCATTTGTATAAAGCCCCCCTGAGTCAATACTTTATAGATCCACCTTTCACTGCAATTACAGCTGCAAGTCTTTTTGGGGATGTCTCTAAATGGCCCAGTCAAAGTCCAGACCTAAATCCGATGAAGAATCTGTGGCAAGACTTGAACATTGCTGTTCACGGGCGCTCTCCATCCAATCTGACAGAGCTTGAGCTATTCTGCAAAGAAGAACGGGCAAAAATGTCACTCTCTAGATGTGCAAAGCTGGTAGAGACATCCTCAAAAAGACTTGCAGCTGTAATTGCAGTGAAAGGTGGATCTATAAAGTACTGACTCAGGGGGCTTTATACAAATGCATGCCACACTTTTCACATATTTATTTGTAAAAAAATTTGAAAACATTTTCTCATTTTCCTTCCACTTCACAGTTATGTGCCACTTTGTGTTGGTCTATCACATAAAATGCCAAAAAAATACATATACATTTTTGGTTGTAACATGACAAAGTGTGGAAAATTTCAAGGGGTATGAATACTTTTTCTAGGCACTGTATATTCGAGTTGTGGCGCCTCTGGGCATTTCAAATTCTAAAAGCATGCCTTTAGAATATGTGTATGATACATTTAATACGTTTTGGAAAAGATGATGCCTTTCTAGTCTGTGACTTTTTATTAATTTTTTAAATATTGCCGACCATGTAAGAACATTTTTAAAAATCAGCTCCTGCTAGAGTACTCATTGCCTCTCAGGCAATGTCCCAAACAGACTCCTGGTTGTCTCCTCTTCTGGGTTGAATGATAGCCAGTTCATTAAATGCAATTTCTGTGAACCCAGGACTTCACAGACATGGACATCATCACACCAGCTCACAGTACTGCCCCGTACACACGATCGGACATAACGACAACAAAATCCATGGATTTTTTCCGACGGATGTTGGCTCAAACTTGTCTTGCACACACACGGTCACACAAATCTTGTTGCAAATTCCGAACGTCAAGAACACGGTGACGTACAAAACGTAAGATGAGCCGAGAAAAATTAAGTTCAATAGCCAGTGCGGCTCTTCTGCTTGATTCCGAACATGCGTGGAACTTTGTGCGTCGGAATTGTGTACACACAATCAGAATTTACGACAACGGATTTTGTTGTTGGAAAATTTGAGATCCAGATCTCAAATTTTGTGTGACGGAAATTTTGTGTGATGGAAAATGTCTGATGGAGCCTACACACGGTCAGAATTTCTGACAACAAGCTCCCATCAAACATTTTCTGTCGGAAAATCTGACCGTGCATACAGGGTTTACTTCTGGACAGCGTAATGCACACAAGTCATTATGTGGATACCAGGCTGTTTGGGAGGAAGGAGTGACCACCACCATCAGAGGAAGAGGAGGGAGGACCAATGATGTCCCTGGACTAACGAGGGAAGGTGGCTTCAGGAAGCAAGGAAGGCAATAGGTGAGGAAGTACACAAAAGATAGAATTGGACTTTAATTATATAGTTACATAGCATTATGCAACATACAAAAAAAATAAAGTGAGTGCTTATTTTTTTCAATAAAAATAACAAACATGTCAAACTTACCGCCTCTGTGCAGTGGTTTTGCACAGAGCAGCCAGATCCTCCTCTTCTCAGGTCCCTCTTTGTTGCTCCTGGCCCCTCCCTCCTGTCGAGTGCCCCCACAGCAAGCAGCTTCCTATGGTGCACCTGAGCCGAGTCACAGCTCCATGTGTCCATTCAGACATGGAGCTGCAGCCTGGCCCTGCCCCCACTCTCCCCTGATTGGCTGACTGACTTTGATTGACAGCAGCGGGAGCCAATGGTGCCACTGCTGTGTATCAGGAGGTAGAGTCAGCCAAGGTAGAGTCAATAGACTTAAAGAGGAGGCCCAGCCCCCCACGAAAATTTAAAAGTCAGCAGCTACAAATACTGCAGCTGCTGACTTTTAATACATGGACACTTACCTGTCCAGGAAGCCCACGATGTCGGCACCGACGATCTTCGGATCAGCTGCTGGCAGTGGCGGAATTACCAGGGACGTACCAGTCGCACTTGCGGCTGGGCCCGGCATTCCACCACTGTGGCGGGGGGGCCCAGCGGGGTTGCTCTTCACACATGGCTCTGAGCGGAGATTGTGTGTCATGGAACAGTAGCACAGAGACACCAGCGGCATTAATGTTCTATTTGCCCGTCCATCCTCTCTGGCACGGGATGAGAGAGGACACACAGCTGATCTCATGGCTCCCCCTTCTCCCCCCTCCCCTTTCCTGTGCTCCGCGGGAAATGTGAGCTCCTTAGCTTCACACTTGACTGCCCGCGGAGCATAGAGGAAAGGGGAGGGAGGAGAAGGGGGAGCCGTGAGATCAGCTGTGTGTCCTCTCTCATACCGTGCCAGAGAGGATGGATGGGCAAATAGAACATTAATGCCGCTGGTGTCTCTGTGCTACTGTTCCATGACACACGATCTCCGCTCAGAGCCGTGCTGTCCTGAGAAGGCAGACGGCACTGATAGAAATGAATAGCATTCACTGATGAGCACTGCTGGAAGGCACTGATGGGCACTGATAGAAGGCACTGATGGGCACTGATAGAAGGCACTGATGGGCACTGATAGAAGGCACTGGTGGGCACTGATGAGCACTGATAGAAGGCACTGATGGGCACTGATAGAAGGCACTGATGGACACTGATGAGCACTGATAGAAGGCACTGATGGGCACTGATAGAAGGCGCTGATGGACACTGATGAGCACTGATAGAAGGCACTGATGGGCACTGAAAGAAGGCACTGATGGGCACTGATGAGCACTGATAGACGGCACTAACGAGCACTGATAGAAGGCACTGATGGGCGCTGATAGAAGGCACTGATGGGCACTGATAGAAGGCACTGGTGAGCACTGATAGAAGGCACTGATGGGCACTGATGAGCACTGATAGAATACACTGATGGGCACTGATGAGCACTGATAGAAGGCACTGATGAGCACTGATAGAAGGCACTGATGAGTACTGATAGACGGCACTGATGAGCACTGATAGAAGGCACTGATGGGCACTGATAGAAGGCACTAATGGGCACTGATAGAAGGCACTAATGGGCACTGATAGGAGGCACTGATAAAAGGCACTGATGGACACTGATAGACGGCACTAATGGGCACTGATAGGAGGCACTGATAAAAGGCACTGATGGGCACTAATAGAAGGCACTGATGAGCACTGATAGAAGCCACTGATGAGCACTGATAGAAGGCACTGATGAGCACTGATAGAAGGCACTGATGGGCACTGATGAGCACTGATAGAAGGCACTGATGGGCACTGATGAGCATGATAAACGGCACTGATGAACACTGATAGAAGGCACTGGTGGGCACTGATAGAGGCACTGATGGGCACTGATAGGAGGCATTTATGGGTACTGATAGGAGGCACTGATAAAAGGCACTGATGGGCACTGATAGAAGGCACTAATGGGCACTGATAGAAGGCACTCTTGGGCACTGATAGGAGGCACTGATAAAAGGCACTGATGGGCACTGATAGAAGGCACTAATGGGCACTGATAGGAGGCACTAATGGTCACTGCTAAAAGGCACTGATGGACACTGATAAAACGCACTGATGGGCACTGATAGGAGGCATTTATGGGCACTGATAGGCAGCACTGATAGGAGGCACTAATGTGCATTGATAGGCTGCACTGATAGGTGGCATTGATGGGCACTGATAGGTGGTACTGATGGGCACTGAGGAACACTGATAGGCAGAACTCAGGCAGTATTGATGGGCTTTGATGGGCAGAATTGAAGAGTACTGATAGGTGGCACTGATGGACGCTGTTAGGCGGCATTAATGAGCACTGATAGGTGGTGCTGATAGGCAGAATTGATGGGAACTAATAGGAGGCATTAATGAGCACTGATAGGTAACACTTGTAGGTGGAAGTGTGGGCACTGATAGGCGGCATTGATAAGCACTGATAGGCAGCACTGATGGGCACTGATAGATGGCACTGATGATTGGGGCACTGATTATCAGTGTAAACAATTTACTGACATTCTTGACAGTTAACGGCAGTCCTTTTCTAACACAGACACAGCGTGGGAGGAAAGGGCTGTGGATAACCGGCAAGTCTGTTTACATGTGATCAGCTGATCACATGGTAAAGGGCCGATGTGATTGCGCTGGATGCATGTCCCAGGGGTCATGCGGGAAGCACGGTTTTGGGAGGATGTCCGTGGACACCCTCCCAAAATTGGAAGCCCGGGGCTCGGATGGAAGGGGGGCAGGGGGGCCTATCATGGTTTCTTGCACCGGGGCCCTGAAGGTTCTAGTTACGCCTCTGGCTGTTGGGTGCAGCCGCTGCCATTCCTGTTAGGGGAACCTAGCAGTGATGCCTTTCTGCTTCACAGCCGGTTCTCTACTGCGCATGCGCGAAATGCGCTGTGCTTTTTTAATTGGTACAGTGGCTGAGGAAGGAGGAGGGGGCCGAACTTCCGAGAGATGGCACCGCAGCCCTGTCTCCCAGAAGTTGGGAACAGTATCTCTCAAAAACAGGGGGAGGAGACAGATAAGCGGAAGTTCCACTTTTGAGTGAAACTCCACTTTAAGTGGAAAGTGGAACTACATTGTATCTGAGCACCACAAACCAAAAGCGCTATTTAATTCATTAATATTAATATTCAAAACAAACTCAAAGAAAAATCACTTAGAAAAACACTCCCCTAGCATTTGTGGCAGTGGCCATCTTGCGTTAGGGCAGATGATTCATGTAGCTTTACTTCCTAGAATCCATCTGCCCTTAGCTCAGGCATGCATGCAGGAGGGTGTACTTAGCTGAGAAAAACCCTCCTCCCCGCCTGAAGACTGCTGGGATGTATAGCATTATTTGCCTAGGCTTGGAAACTAGGTAGGAAGTAACTAAATATATGCAAAAAACTGTTTAAAACAAGTACAGTAAATATGATAAACTTTCCTATGTATTTACTAATGCTACTAGAAGCATAAGGATTTAAAATAGTGTTGAGAGAGTGAAGTTCTGCTTTAATGTCTACTTTATAATGATAAAAGGTACAGCTTTTTTTTTTCTTTTTTCTTATGATTCTGTTACTGTATATTGTGACATGTCAAGAATTTATTTCCCAAATGGGAATGTAAAGAGTTACTGACAGGTCGGAATTAATAACAGCAATTCATATCTCTGCTGGTATTCAAGTCAGTGGGGGACATTCTGAACACATTTGTGTCACAATGACAGGCAGTATTTCATGTGCCACTCCAGACTTGGGAGAACTAATTTTACCTGAAAGTTTAAAATGCTAGCCTCTCCAGAAGAACATACAAGTGTCATATTTTTGCTGTAGTTGAGATTTTTTGATTTCTGAAAAAATACTTTAGCTTTATCTATAAACATTTTTTAAATGTTTTTCATTTATGGTCTTATTATGACTAGAAGATTAGCAGAGATTAGGATAGTTATGAACAAGTGGAGACAATTCAGAACCACCATACATACTGTATGGGCAATTTCAAAGTCAGTAAGGTAATTGTGGCTACAGTGACCCACAATTAAGTGAGACAGTTAGCCCCGGTTCACACGGGGGCGGCACGACTTGCAGGTCGCCTCAGCGAGGCGACCTGCAAACGACTTCCGCGGCGACTTGCAAAACGACTTCTGTATAGAAGTCTATGCAAGTCGCCCCAAGTCGCCCCCGAAGTAGTACAGGAACCTTTTTCTAAGTCGGAGCGACTTGCGTCGCTCCTATTAGAACGGTTCCATTGTACAGAACGGGAGGCGACTTGTCAGGCGGCTAGGTCGCCTGACAAGTCCCCCCTGTGTGAACCGGCTCTTAGGAGACAGTTAATTTAAATGCAGGATATCTTCAGTCATCTGTACACAGGAGCTCAACGTCTAGCCATGCAGTCCAAAATCTGTATACAGATCTCTTTCCCTGGGGCAAATTGCATTATGTTTTATATGGTCTGTCAAAGTAGAAGGGACTTTGGTGCCCCCCCCCCCATCATCTTCCTGCTACACCTCTCTAGGGTGCCCACATGTCCCGGATTGCCCGGGACAATCCCGCAATTAGCAGGTATGTCCTGGGTCCCGGGCACCCTCATTCCGGGACAATACAGTGTCCTGGAATTGCCCCTTGGCCCTGGACCGTTCTGATGACCTCTAAAATATCCCTCACATCGCTGCTGTCACTCACTGACAGCCTGTGGTGGACCCCTGGCTGGTGAGACCCCTTTTACATGAGCCGCTGGCTCAGTGCCCAAATGGTTGCTAGCCACTGCCTGCCTCGCATCTAGCAACCAGTGACGTTGTGAGGAGGAGAGAGACAGAGCCCCAGCATTCACAGCGGGGAGATTTAACTTTCTCCTCCACGCCTACTGATTAGCTCCACCCACCTCCTCCCTACATCGTTCAGCCAGCAGCATGCAGAAGTGCACGAAGCTGAGATGAGTTTTGTAGAAAGGCAAGTGAATCCAAAGCACTCACCATGGACAGATCGGGGTTAAAATCCTCAGTCAGCTCTCCCCCAGCAGCCAGCATTCTGTGCTGAACTGTCAGCACTTCACAAGAGCTCCAAGTGTGTGTCAGCCTGGAGCTAGCAATGATAAGAGGACAGTAGGCAGATAAGGGGTCTGCAGAAGAGGAGAGGACACTAACAGATGAGATGACACCCTTGTAGGGATGGAAGGAGGACACTTCCTTAGATGTCAGGACAGGGTTCATGCTGAGATGTGACCCCCCCAAAAGTGAAGGACTACAGGTCCCAGCATGAACCCCTCAGAACTGAAGATGTGATACCCCCCCAATCAGTGAAGAACTACAGGTTCCAGCATTAGCATGTGAAATCTATGGGGTCACACCCTTAATTCTCAGGGTCCATGCTGAGACCTGCAGTCCTTCAGTTTGGGGGGGGAATCTCATCCTTAGATATCAAGGGTTCATGCTGGGACTTGTAGTCCTTCACTTTTGGGGTATGTGACCCCCCTCAAAAGTGAAGGACTACAGATCCCAGCATGAACCCCTCAGAGCTGAAGATGTGACCCCCCCCAACCCCCGCATGAGAGAAGTAACATCAGCAGCCAGCTGCGGGAGGGGCGTTCACTTTCCCGGGACTCCAGGGTATCAGACTGGTGGCAGGCTATAGGTGACAAGTGGCACACTGCATCTGGTGGCAGGCTATGGGTGGAAAGTGGCACACTGCATCTGGCGTCAGGCAATGGTGGCAAGTGAGACGCTGCATCTGGTGGCAGGCAATGGGTTACAATTGGCACACTGCATCTGGTGGCAAGTGACACGCTGCATCTGGTGGCAAGTGACACGCTGCATCTGGTGGCAAGTGACACGCTGCATCTGGTGGCAGGCAACTGTGGCAAGTGGCACACTGCATCAGGTGGCAAGTGACAAGCTCAATGTCCCCACTGATTCTGCATTATGGTGAGTTGAACAATTTCATTATATATTACAATGTAGTACAACACCAGCCATTCACCAGACAAATCACCCCTGTCGCCGAATTCCCCTTCAACCCTGAGACTACATTCCCCCATCTTTTTTTGGGAAGGGGGGCAGGAGGGTGTCCCTGAATGGCAGTTTGGAAATGTGGTCACCCTACCCCTCTGCCCTCCATAATGGAATCCCCCATCCCCCACTGTCTACAGCCACGCTGGTACTTCCTTCACATTGCACCCGTAATGCATACCTTCCAACTTCTGAACTTCAGATTGAGGGACATTTGAGGGGGAAGTGACAGCAAAATATGGGGGCGTGGCCATACGTTTAACAGTAGGAAGGGCGTAAGGGATATGGTTAACCACTTGCTTACTGGGCACTTAAACCCCCTTCCTGCCCAGGCCAATTTTCAGCTTTCAGCGCTGTCATACTTTCAATGGCAATTGCGTGGTCATGCAGCACTGTAACCATATGAAATTTTTATCATTTTTTTCACACAAATAGAGCTTTCTTTTGATGGTATTTAATCACTGTTGCGTTTTTTATTTTTTGCTAAAAAAAACAAAAAAAGACAGAAAATTTTGAAAGAAAAAAGAAAAACAGTTTCCTAGTTTGCTATAAAATTTTGCAAACAGGTAATGTTTCTCCTTCATTGATGTGCGCTGATGAGGTGGAACTGATAGGCGCTTATAGGTGGCACTGATGGGCACTAATGAGGTGGCACTGATAGGTGGCACAGATAGGTGGCACTGATAGGCGACACTGATGGCCACTGGTAGGTGACACTGATAGGCAACACTGATAGGTGGCACTGATGGGGACTGATTGGTAGCACTAATGGGCACTGATAGGTGGCAATGGTGGGCTTGATAGGTGGCACTGGTGGGCACTAGTAGGCGGCACTAATATGCACTGGTGAGCGCTGGCAGGTGGCACTGGTAGGCACAGATGGTTCATTGACTCGCTGATCACAGAGCGTGCCGCATCATGCACGGGAGAATGTAGATGAACGCCCTCCGGGCAATTAAGGCCTGCACTGTAGCCGTATCTTGGCTATACCACAGACAGAAGGTGGTTAAACAAAACCCGGGCTTCCTTGTACCTATAAAATATGCTGTGACTGCTATGCCACAAGCAAGAGTCTCATGGACACAAATCAGTTATTTCAGCCCATTCAAGTGAATGGGCTGAAACCCCACTGCACCTGCAATACATATGAATCGCACAGGATCACACAGCGTGTTCCTGTGTGATTCATGGTGTGAACCACCCCTGAGTCCTGGAGCTCAGTGCCGCAAAGAAGTTCCAAAACCTGGCTTCATTAACTTGCCTGGCAGGTGGGCACTAGCATGGGCACCTGGGGAGATTACCCTGCATCTGTCGTATTTTATATCCAATCCCCCTTCTAGCACAAGCCCTCTTCCCTCCCAAAGCGCCCCCTAGCACATACAGTATCTTCAGAACCACCCCCAAATTATTGTAAGCATACATCATTGTCAACTGCCCCCCTCACTACCTTCCCTGAGTCATCTATAATATATTTATCACAGACCTCAGACCAGCACAACACGTGTAGAGTGGTGTCCCTCCTCCCATGCTCCTCCTTCTGTCTATGTACAGGAAAACATCAGAGCCAAGGAGGAGGAGGTGGCTTCAGTCTGCTCTGCATGTACTAGTGTGAGATGCAGTCGGGTTGAGATGCTGCCATACAGAGATATAATCACAGTGTGTGGGACCCCAGACACCCAAGCTGCAGGCAGGTGTCACTGGCATCCACACTAGCGCAACCCTGTCAGGCAAGTCAATTTGCTTCGGGACAAGATTCAGCCTTGATTCAGCCTTGATTCACCGGGACTTACATCAAATCCCGGCAGGGTCCCGGGGAATCTAGAAGTTATAAGAACAGAAGGCAGGTATTTTAAAAATCAGAATCCCCAGTAAGTGCCTGGGGATTCGGATTTTACCGCACACCCCCACCCTCCCCCCTCCATCCTGGAGCCCTCAGGCAGCTGCCTATGCTGCCTTATGCTTGCACCGGCCCTGGAAGTGGATATGGTATGATTGTACAATGTATCAAATATTGTGACTATTAAATAGTTTGTCATAGAATACAAGCTTGTCAAAAAGTATACTTTTATGTACACTGTATGTTTTTACTTAGATATGTCTTTATGAACATACTCGAACGTCTTTATAAACCTGTCCTTATGAAGCAGTGCACAGTCTTGTTTGTGTGACCAGTGATGCCACTTTGAGGGGACTGGATGTCATTTTCAGACGGCACTGGAACTAAATAGATTATTTCCTACAAAACTCTGCAGGTCAGTTTTTTTCTTCATAGTGTTTGCTCTCACTTCATTTGGCATCTACAGGCTGGTTTCTCTTACTTTCCAGGGCAGTGTCTATGCATTGCTGGCCATGCCAAAAGCCAACATTGGAGTTTACACCTCAAACAAATCTGTGTTTGCTCATTTAGGACAAAGCAGTATCTTGTATATTTACTTTTTCTTCTCTTCCCCAAAACTAAATTCAATGCCAGTCAAAGAGAATAATAAGTAATTCCAGGCACAGAGAGGCATGTGACAGCACTGTCACAGGGAGTCCATAGCCCTGGGTGAACTACGAATCTGGAGACTTTTGGCTTACACAAGAATTTCTTTTTCAGTCCCTGCAGCTGAATGATACAATGGGGAGAGAAAGGAATCTAAATGAATACATCTGCAGAGGTCTGTATTAGGGTGAACCTCAGGGGCGGCCCCTCCATTAGGGGTGCCCAGGTGCCGCCCCCTCTCTCCTCGCCACCCCCTATTCATGCGTCTGGCCCTTTTCTTGTCACTGGGTGCATGAATTACACCAGGGTTTTTTTTTAAGCACCTGGTTAGAGCCAAAGGATAGGCTCTAATAGGCTTCAAAATAGGATGGGCTCAGGATGCTGAGGATGCGTCCGGAGCCCACCCAGGTGTGTTGCAAATGATGTTCGCTGTTGCAACACTGATCCTCCTCCCGGCCAATCGGGAAGCGGAACTGATACTTGTCACCCGATTGGCTGAAAGGACAGGCGATCCTATTTGGACGCCTAGGAGGAGGGGAGGAGACACACAGCGGAAGCGGGGAAGCGAGGAAGCGAGGAGGAGAAGAGCCACCCGGTCCCCACCGCCGCTGCATGGATGCCCGGTCCCAGCCACCTAGATAGGGTAAGTGCCATTGGACCGACCGGTGGACAGCGCGCGGGAAGGGTTTCGGGGGGTTTGCGTTGCCACAGGGAGGGGGTTCGGTTGTTTGCTGCCCCCCAAACAAAAAGGGGCGGGGCCACCCAGCGACATCACCTGGTGGAACAACCCCCCTGTGACATCAGCAGCCCAGCTTGTTTAAAAGGGCTTTCAGATTCCTATAAGCCCCCCGCCCCCAGACCCCCACAATCACCCAGGGGTGAGGGGAAGAGGCCCTTGTCCCCATCAACATGAGGACAAGGTGCTTTGGGGTGGGAGAGGCAGAGTTCCCCCCTGCACCAAAGCACCCCCCCATGTTGAGGGCATACTGCCTGGTAGGGTTCAGGAGAGGGAGGCGCTCGCTCATCTCTTCCCTTTCCTGGTCTGCTGGGCTGCATGTTCGGATAAGGGTCTGTTATGGATTTTTTTTTTTTTTTATCTTGGCATGGGGTTCCCCTCAAATTCCATATCAGACCCAAAGGGCCGGTATTTTTTATTTTTTGCCGGCAATTCTTTTTTTTACATTTAGTTGTCATAAGAAAGCAGAGGGACTGGCAGGAACACCCAGGATTCCAGGTGAGTGTCAGATTATTAAATGTCAGCAGCTACACTTTTTGTAGCTGCTGACTTTTATTTTTTTTTTTTTCGGCGGAACTCCACTTTAAGAAAATACTATCTAGGATGCTTTGTGAAAAAAATGCTTATGCTCAAAAAAGCTTGAAAGAGCTCGAAGGTGCTCAATAAAAACGCAAGAAAGAGCACAAAAAAGAACAAGCTTCTTCAAGCTTTTAGAGGAAGAAATAAAAGCTCAAAAGCAGATTTTTTTTTTTTTTTTTTTTTTTTTAGCTGCAGTGTGCACAAGCCCTTAGACATGCAGCAAGACTGCAGTGCCTCTAAAAAAAGCAATCTGTGGTTGATCGCTTTTCAGAGGCAATTGACAAGCAACTGACAGGTGATGAGGAGGCGATACATCGCCTCCTCACTGCTTGTTTTAATTTAACCCCGTAAAAGCTGTGGAATTGTTCTGCAACTACAGTTGCTGGTGGTCCCAATTTGACTTTGGTACTACTTGCTGAAAACAACAGGTGGAATTAATTTTTGATGCCCTAAAGGCCACATATGACCAGTGAAATGACTTTATCCTCTTAACTCTCAATAAAATTGGTGAATTAAATATAAAGGAAAAAGCCATGCCTCCAGTTGCATGCCGCTATTGTAAATCAGTAAAAACAAGTATATTGACTGCTACACAAATGCTGCGGTTTTCAAACATTAGATGATTGCTGTGACTTCTGCAGTTCAGTGTGTTAAACTTGGTTGTAAAACATCCACTTATGGCTAAAATACGATATGTACATTGTTCCTTTTCCAAAACCAGTGATTCAATGTTGTTTCCTGTAAAAGACCGTGGGAAAAGCTATTTTATTGTCAGGCATGCCGGTGGTTAATAATGCGTATGGCTTGAGGAATAAGGACATAGGGGCTGAACTAAGTCTCCATAACTCAGCCCACCCCTGGGTTTAATGAATAGACAAAATGGTCTGATTAGTATGGCGTGATTTTACTCATTGCTGACCACCCCTAAGACGAGGGAGCCCCCCCTCACTTCACAACAGACTTTGTGCTGGGAACGCACACTGCATTCTCACAGCCCACATTTTTATCACAGATTATGATTAAAAAGGAAACATTTAGGAATTTTCACAACTGGCAAACACAGGGAATTTGCCAGAACAGCTCAGTTAGCAGTCTTACAAAGTTTTTTTTTTCAATAACTTTTTCAAAAATAAAAAAAGGAGCCATTTATGCAATATATATATATATATATATATATATATATATATATATATATATATATATAGTGCCAATATATAACAAGGTATGTTCTAAAAACAAGTAGTTTTACTCAGGGCTTTTTTTCTCAAACAATAGGTGCTGGAACTTAACCACGGCCCCACAAAACCCCTCGCCCTACACACACCCTCCAAATCACATCAAATAGTGGGTGTGTTCAGTCAAATTTCACGAAAACAGTTAGAGGGTCTTAAAGGGGCATTAAATACCAGGATTGCATTACATACAGAGTGCAGAGCTGTCACTTGTAAACACAGAAACCAGACTTCTGTGATTACAAATGATTGTGGTGAGTAGGCACCAAAGGGTCTGAGCCAGAGGTTCCCCCTGAAAAAAAGCCCTGGTTTTACTACATTGTAGTCTACAGAAAATATAAAAAGTTAATTAATTAATTGTACTTTGAGACATTGGGTGCTGTCGGACTATGCGTACACTAACAGTCAAAAAATCTTTTAAAGAAAACATGCAAATTTTGGCCCATGATGACGGAAATGCAGAGTTCTGGTTTTCTGGGGAGAAAATTATATTAATCACGCAGGGAAATTGAACTCAGGCAATCTCGTCATCCCAGCAAACAGCATCACCTACATGTGATCACTCCCTGATCTAATCATAAATAAATGGATTGAGCAAATGTCCACTAATATCTGTAAGCACCATTTAGCTAGGTAATTTGTAAGCACCATTGGGTTCACATATATGCGAATTGAATGCCGGTTTCCTTGCATCCAATTCACATGACAGGCGACTGTGACCGGCTCTCAATGGAGTTCACACAGGTCCGGGGTGACCGCAGTCCGGATTGCAGAAGGGTCCTGTGCGTGTTTGGGTCTGGTTCAGTTGTGAATTCAAGCAAAAATTTGGGCTAGAATCGCACCTGAACCGGTGAATAGACACGCAACGGACCCCAGGCACGAACCGGTGGCCGCACATATGTGAACCCGGCCTTAAAGTGGAAGTCCATCCAAAAACTAAAATCCCTGCATCTATAGCCACCAACATTCTAACACTAACCTCTCTAGCCCTGAAAAGAAAAACTCAGTATACATACCTTTTCTACAGGCCATCTGACCCGATCTCCAGTGGCGGAAGCTCTGATCCCATGCTGAGCTGTAAGCTGCGGCTTCACTGTGTGGGTGGGTTCAGAGGACACGTCCGTCAACGGAAGCCCCATAGTAACTCTATGGGTGACGTCACTTCCCATTCATTTTACAGCTGTTGTCTGAAGTGTACTCTGCAGAGCTTCCGCCGCTGGAGATCGGGTCGAATTGCCTATAGAAAAGGTATGTATACTGAGTTTTTCTTTACAGGGCTAGAGAGATTAGTGTTAGAATGTTGATGTCTATAGATGCAGGGATTTTAGTTTTTGCATAGACTTCCACTTTAAGCAAATTAAATGATGGTCATGGATCACTTGCAAAATCATTTTCTGTACTAGAGGATATTATTTTTTATTTTATTTTTTTTTGCAGGGTCTGTACAACAGTTTACTTATATTTTTGAGACCCCAGCACCTGTAATCCTGGGCAGCCAACTACAACGGCTTTATTTTCAGGTAAAGGTGATCTGGGTGGCTCTACCACTTTTACGGGACTCTGAAGGTGCGTTGCTTATGGAGAATTTTGGGTACTATAGTTTTTTGCAATTTCACTGGTACATGCAAGTTTAAGGCTTGAGATGTTTGATATCTATTTACTTGACACAACCCTAGCTTTTGTATTTTACCAAAAGAAATATTTTTGCAGATTTTTTCATAATATGCTTTTTAGTGTATTTCTTCCTAAAAATATGCATTTGGTTAGGTTCCCAGCATCCATATTGATAATGTGCTTAGCTGTGATAGGGAAAGCATAGGAAATGCTGCCGATACAGACAAGTCTATTAAAGTTGATGTCAGTGGCGGCCCGTGCATTGTGGGGAAATGGGCTCCGCCCCCCCTGACACCACTACCACCCTACCTATTCATGTGCCCGGCCCCTTTCAGGACGCCAGACATATGAAATACTATGGCGGGGATAGGCGGGGGTATGTATTTTGAAGCACGCGATTAGAGCCAAAGGCTCTATAGGCTTCAAAATAGGGTGGGCTCGGGGACATAGCAAATTAATTTTCACTATTTTCACATTAACGTTCCTCCCTGCCAATCTGGAGGCAGGTCAGTGAGACCTGTCTCCCGATTGGCCAAAGCATTAGGCGATCCTATTGGATGCCTAATGCTTTGGCAGAAGAGGAGACACGGCGGAGGAAGCCTGAGGACTGGAGCAGAGCGGACACAGGAGTCGCCACTTCCTGCCACTACAGAAGAGGAGGAGGAGAGCCCAGTCACTCCAGGAGAGGAGCAGAGAGGTAAGTGGGCCGGCAACAGGGGGGGGGGGGGTTAAGTGACAGCCAGGGGACGTGCCTGGCTGCTTATGATGGGCACAGTGGCTGTACATGATGGGCACAGTGGCTGTATTTGGTGGGCACAGTGGCTGCATATGATGGGCACAGGGGCTGCATTTGACGGCAAAGTGCTTGTATTTGATGGGCACAGTGGCTGCATATGATGGGCACAGTGGCTGTATTTGCTAGGCAGAGTGGCTGTATTTGATGGGCACAGTGGCTGCATATGATGGGCACAGTGGCTGCATATGATGGGCACAGTGGCTGCATATGATGGGCACAGTGGCTGCATTTGATGGCACAGTGGCTGCATATGATGGGCACAGTGGCTGTACATGATGGGCACAGTGGCTGTATTTGGTGGGCACAGTGGCTGCATATGATGGGCACAGGGGCTGCATTTGACGGCAAAGTGCTTGTATTTGATGGGCACAGTGGCTGCATATGATGGGCACAGTGGCTGCATATGATGGGCACAGTGGCTGTATTTGCTAGGCAGAGTGGCTGTATTTAATGGGCACAGTGGCTGCATATGATGGGCACAGTGGCTGCATATGATGGGCACAGTGGCTGCATATGATGGGCACAGTGGCTGCATATGATGGGCACAGTGGGCTGCATTTGATGGGCACAGTGGCTGCATTTGATGGGCAAAGTGGTTGAATTTGATAGGCACAGTGAGGCTGCAATTGATGTTTTTTTTAAAGTATTTTTCAGAATTTTTCAGTATGTTTGCGCCCCCCCCAAAAATTTTGAGCACCAGCTGCCACTGGTTGATGTAAACCCTTACTGAAATGTCCTGTAGGTAGCAAAATGCTGTGGCACTTGGGGAATTTTTCAGTAGGGGGGAAGAAAGTGTTTTTTTACATACTAATGCTGCTGTTCATGTGGCTTCTTTACAGCCTATCTCTGTCCACATGTACTACATTGTGTTTTTCACAGGCATATTTCCTAATTGTTGTTGGCTGTGCTGCCTACAGCAATTATGAGTAATGCAATTGCATCTATGTTCATTTCCTATGCTTTTTCATTAAGCTAAAGAGGAACTCTAGGCTTCCACCCCCAAAAATTAAGTCAACAGCTACAAATATCGTAGCTGCTGAATTTTAATATTAGGGCACCAACCTGTGCAGGAATCCAGCGATGTCCTCACCAGAGCCGATTTTTCAATCGCTATTGGGTGCTGGCGCCGCCATCTTGACTAAGGGAACCCGTCAGTGAAGTTGGTTTCCTACTGTGCATGCGCGAAGCGCTTTGTGAATAGGCTGGCTTCAGGGGAAGGAGGCAGGACCTATCTTCTGTCTCAGTTCACTGCGGCAAACTGAGCCAAAAGTGGGAACGGGTACCTGTCAAAACCAGGTACCTGCTCCCTCCCCCCAAAAGGTCCCAAATGTGGCAACGGAGGGGGAGTAGAAGGCAGACAAGCGAAGCTTCCCATTTTGGGTAGAGCTCCGCTTTAATTGTGTATGGTTATGCTGCCACCCTGGGGTCATTATTTTAATTACACTCAATTTTCTGTGTAGCCTTCCTTTTGTATGATGTGACTTCTTCATTGTTAGTTCCTGTATTGTTCCTGCAAGATGCACATTGAGGATTGGAAAGAAATATTTCTTTTGACCTTCAAACACTGCAAATGCCAACATTTACTGCATCATACTGCTTACTTCAACTCTTCTGGATGCAATAAAACGGAAAATTGAATGACAAATACTTACCATAATTTTCCTTTCCAGAGGAGCCCCATGTCAGCACAGCTGGGCGTGGGTCCCACCCCCCATGCTTCCAGGACCTAGCTCATACATTTGAGCCCACCTGCAGCCTCTGCGTTCTGTTACTAGTCCTACCAAGCTGGGTGGGATTTGTGCTGACTTGGAGCTCGTCGGGAAAGGAAAATTACAGTAAGTATCTGTCATTCAATTTTCCATTTTCCCTGAGGGCTCCATGTCAGCACAGCTGGGACCTAACTAGCCACACGGGAGGGATAATGCTACACACCCTTTAATTCTGGCTAAAAGTAGAAGCCACAATGCCTCTGCCAAACTCAACTGTCATTAGGGCTGCTTCTATACAGTATGAGCCATGAACGTATATTTTGACACCCACATGGCTGCCTTGCAGATCGTCTCTGGGATCGCTCGACCTGCTGCCTCTCATAAGGTCGAGACCCTTCTAATGGCCATGATTCCCCTGGCACAGCCAACCCTTTGCACTTGTAGAAATTCTAAAAAATTCGTATCACCACAGAGTGGTACTGTGGATACGACACACTGATAGTTAATGCCACGTCCAGATATTTTAAATCATTGGAAAGAATTTTAGAATGATGGACTTTATAGGCATAACAAAGAAAAGTTTTTAAAAAAGAGTTTCAGTATTTATTACAAAAAATAAATTAAAAACTTTTCTGTGTTATGCCTATAAAGTCCATCATTCCAAAATTCTTTCCTTTCCACTTGTAGGCCAAGGAGATGAGCTTCACCAACCAAGAGGCAGTAATCTTGTTGGAAGCTTTGAAATCATTATGTGCTCCACCTGGAACGACAAACAGGTGCTCTGACTTCCTGATGCCAGAAGTCAACTTGATGTAACATTTTAAATCTTGGCACACATCTGATGAGCTAACTTCTTGAGTTTTCCCCAAGAGGGATGAAGGAAGGACAACCTTTTGTGTTATATGGACTCTATGAAGACAGTCATGCTACACTACCCAAACAAATTTTTTATCATTTTGTTCCCACAAATAGAGCTTTATTTTGGTGGTATTTGATCACTGCTGGGGTTTTTATTTTTTGCACAACAAATAAAAGAAGACCGAAAATTTTGAAAAAATAAGTTTTTTTTGTTTCTGTTTTAAAATTTTGTAAATAAGTATGTTTTCTCCTTCACTGACGGGCACTGGTAAGGCAGCACTGATGAGGTGGCACCAATGAGGTGGCAATGAATGGCACTGATAATGGCCACTGATAGGTGGCACTGGTATGGAGCACTGATGGGCACTCATAGGCGGCACTGATGGTCACTCATATGCAGCACTGATGTGTACTTGTGTGTGGCACTGATGGACACTGATAAGGAGACATCTGGCAGGCATTTGTAGTTGGCACTGGCTGGCACCATTTCTGGGCACTGATTGGCATCTTTTAGGGCACTGTGTGGCATCCCTGGTGGCCATGGGGGATACCTGGTCATCCATGTGTGCTGGCCATCCCTGGTGGTCCTGGCGGCATCCTTGGTGGTCCAGTATGGGCATCAGCAGGGGGGCTGCTCTGATAAACAATCCCCCCCCCATCAGGAGACCTGACGATCAGCTTTCCTTTACTCGCGTATCAGACGCGAGTCAGGAAAAGCCGATAAACGTCTCTTCCTGTTTACACTGTGATCAGCCATCAGAGGCTCTTTACCGAGATCGGTGTAGCGGTGTATCAGCTGACATGCCGCACCACCAATCGCCGCACGCGCCAGCAGTTATCTTGCAACACGTCATATGACGTCCAGTCAGCATAACTGAACCACCGCCCAGCCATCATTTTGCTAAAGGCTGGACGGGAAGTGGTTAAACTCCGAGGGGAGGAGCACTGGTAGTTTATGGTAACTTAATGGGTGGTGATATATTATATGAGTAATTTATGATAGGTGTTTTCACATATTTTGATGAATTGTTTTTTAATGCACTTTAACCATATGCCGCCCACGTTAGCCTGCGGCTCTTGTTCTGGGTGGACGTCATATGACGGCTTCCCAGAACGACCACTCTCGTGTGCCCCCAGGGGCGCACAGCGCAGCAATCGTGGCCGCGCAGTGTTGCTAGGACATGGCATGACCCCGGCTCTTTAACCATGTGATCAGCTGTGTCCAATCACAGCCGGTCACATGTAAACACGGCGATGCCGGTAATCGGCGCTCCTTGCCTCACAGAGTGTGAGGAGAGCATATCAGCGGCATCTCCTCACAGGGGACAGCTAGGTATGTAATCAGGGCACTGATCATCAGTGCCCTGATTACAATTAAGTGCCCACCAGTGCCAGTAGTGATTGCCCACCACTGCCAGCAATCAGTGCCAACCAGTGCCCACAATTGCCACCAATCAGTGCGCACAAGTGCCAGCAATCAGTGGCCATTAGTGCTTGCTATCAGTGCTGCCCATCATTGCTCATCACTGCTGCCCATCAATAGTACCCATCAGTGCTGCCCATCAGTGCGGTCTATCAGTGCTGCCTATCTGTGCCCACCAGTGCTGCCTATATGTGCCCACCAGTGCTGCCTATCTGTGCCCAGTGCCACCCATCAGTGCCGCCTATCAGTGCTCATCAGTGCCTCATATCAGTGCCACCTATCAGTGCCCATAACTGCGGCATATTCAAGCCTGCTCATCAGTGCCACCTAATCAGTGCCCATAAGTGCCACCTCATCAGTGCCCATCAGTGCAGCCTATCAGTGCCCGTCAGTGCTGCCTCATTAGTGGCCATCAGTGAAAGAGAAAAATTACTTATTTACAAAAGTTACTGACAGAAACTAAGAAAAACAGTTTTTTTTCTCAAAATTTTTGGTCTTTTTTTTTTTTTTAGGAAAAAAATAAAAAACCCAGGAGTGATTAAATACCACCAAAAGAAAGCTCTATTTGTGTGAAGAAAATGATAACAATTTCACATGGTTACAGTGTAGCATGACCACGCAATTGTCATTCAAAGTGTGACAGCGCTGAAAGCTGAAAAATGGCTTGGGCAGGAAGGGAGTGTAAGTGCCCTGTATTGAGGTGGTTAATAGTTCAGACACTATAGGGAGTTTATTTATTGAAGTATTCACCAATACTGTGTTTTATGTAATGTTTGGGGGATAATACGAACAGCTAGCGCTTATCCATTTTTGTTTATTTAGTGAAATAGCTTTTCAGAAATACCTGTAGGGCCTCTGCATTATAAATAATTGCGTTAACTGCTGCATTGGTGATGGTGACACTGTAGGTATATGCTGTAGTACCTTTTCCCAGATTTCCTCTGATATTCTCCCCAGATTGTGTTACTATTCCCCTCTACAAAGCAGGACTGTGTTGCTCACTTGGTGGTCTTGTAATGATTGATGAATGAAAGAAGTAAGTCCATTTTATCCAAGTTATTAGCTAATTCATCTATCAAGGGAGTAGAGGGCCAGGTTATTGCTAGGTTTTTGGTTTGTATCATCAATGCATGTCTCAATTGCAACTATTGAAAGGATATTTGTTTGAATAAATGAAATTCTGCCTGTAATGATTGTAATGTCTTGAGTGTACCTGCAGGATACATTTGAAACAAGTGTAGCACCCTCACTGTTGCTAGTGTATGTAAATAAAGTCTGTCTTCCCTTGCAGTCAGAGGAGTATGTGTTAATTTTGTTTAGGAAGGTGTGCAGTGCTTCAAAGGCTGTGGCTCTTTTTACTTCCCCTGCCTTCCGGAAGTCTTTGGATATTTCCAGAACATAGTGGGTGGAAGGACAGAGGCAGCAGCCTGAATATTTATGGATTTTCCACCAATCCCTGGGGTGGCAGGGCCCAGAAGGTGGGGAGACAACCCATAAATCCTTGGAAGTCTGGCAGTCTGGGGTCCAGTTGTCTGGAGGAGACCCCTGCGCTGAAGGCTTTGCCCCTGGGGTAGAAGAACGTGGAAGAGAGAGAAGTGGGAAGCTTCAAGTCCTCACTCAGCCCAGTCTCACCTAGGCTTAGCTGCAGACACCAAGCCAAGCCAGGAACAGCCAGCCTGGCAGAGAGGCCAGTGCAGCTGCTTTCTGGATTTAAGAAACTACTTAAAGGGGGTGAGTAAAAACCAGCATCACATCCAAAGCTACAGAAAAGGTCAATGTAGTGCAATACCACATATGTCTGGGACCTAAGGGGACAGCTTCAGAGCAGTGCAAGACAGCCAGGAGGAGCCGATATCTCTACTTTGGGCCAAGAGCAACCAGGTGCCAGTTGCTATCTCTTGAACATTGACTTGTTTGTCAAAACCTTTTGCCATTTTTGTGAAGTTGTACCACTATTCCCACTAGTCAGCAGCATAAGTCAGCTGGAGTTTAGCAGGCAGAGACTTTAGCAGTTCCTCAACCATTTTTGGAAGGTTACATGTTCTTCAGTTTTGGGCATCCCATGTACCCCATTCCCTATCCAAGTTCAACGTTCCCTAAATAAACAACCTAAACAAAAACCCCTAGAGTGTGTAAGCTTTCTGTTGCCAGGCTGTGGGTGCTGTGTGAGGAAAAAGGCCTGAATTCCAACGGCTCCTTTGGGGGTATTGCTGCACAAGTATTTACTCCCAGCCTGATACCATGAATCAAAACCATCTGGTTTTGCCACCTCTCCTAATCCCTGATTATTCCATAGTGGGGTATAATGGTTATACACAGGATAATGCATATTTTTTTTCATCTCATGCCAGGTTTTTAATAGTAAACTTAGTGTCAGGTACAGGGCTTCTCCTTCTACCTCTCCTGCTTACCATTGCAAAAGAATGGGATATTTACTAGATCTAGTGAGCAAAATTTGCTGATTAGGGTCTTCCTCACAAACCTTCCCATCCCGACATGTGCTGTAATTTGGAGGTCAAGAAAATTGGTTGTCGGCTTGGGGACAACCAGATCCCCTCTGTCTTTGGGCAGTTGAAGGTCAAGGAGCCTAATGTGAGGAGTGTATTCTCTCCAAATCAGATCTCAGAATATAGCATCACTTTTCTTTAACCACTGCTTTGAGAGTCAGATCAGGGCATAGTGTAACATTTCCAGATTCAGAATACTTTAGTAATTCCAAATGGAAATGACTAAAATACAATTACATTCAACAACACAATACAAAGAAAAAGGATATGGTTGGTAGTATCCTGTGGGGTGCCTCCATCCCCATTAACATACAAATACAGAGTTTTGCCCATTGGGACTTTAGATGAAGCACCACACAATCAGTAATAAAAACATAGCATAGATTTATTGAATATGCCAGCAATAGGACTGGGAAAAATGTCAAAATGCCAAACAGCTGGCCCAAATGTACATATCCATTACATCATTACATGGAGTCAGTCATAAAATAATCCATAGTAGGTGTGTCATAGCATCTATGGTAACCCAACATGTTTCGTGAGTTCAGTCTCACGCTTCAGGGGTTGATGCATAGACATGATCTATAAGGTAAAAAAGTAACAAGAAATAACATAGTAAAGATCATGGAAATATGTCAAGTAAATTGAGTTGTGGGAATCAACTGAAGGATCCATACTCACAAAGATGCAGGGCTCTCTACTTCCTTCCATTTCCTCGGTATTAAGCTTTTTGCAGCGTTCATCATATGGACAAACATTGAGTTTCTATATTCTTTTGTCAGGATATCTAACCCATGAAATAGACATGTTCATGGTTCCTCAGGTATATCTATATTAGTAATTTCCTTGATATAACTCAGTATTTCCTTCCAGTACGTTCTAATTTTAGGGCACCCCCTCCATATATGGGCCATGGTTCCTGTTTGTTTACAGCCCCGCCAACACTCCATTGTTTGTCCTATTTAATATTTCCCTAGTATTTCTGGGGTTCTATACCACCGGGTTACGCATTTATAATTCATTTCCACCATCCCATTATTTACTGATGATCCATGTAATAGTTTCAGAATTTTTCCTACTTTTTGATTCCTTCCTCGTTTCCCCAATTCCCTCTCACAATTTTTTATAAATGTTGGAATTTCCAGATCTTTCCCTTCTATCAAGGATTTCTATATCCTAGATATATTCCCACTTGTTTTTTTGATGGTACATAATCGCTCTATCACTGTAAGTGCTTCTCCTTCTCTTATTGGGTGAGGAAGTACTGCTATGAAGTGTTTAAGCTAAAAATACCTCCATTCATTAATCTCCAGTATATCTTTTTTTTTATTTTTAATTCTTGTAAAGTGCAAATTTCCCCCCTTGTATTATATCACGTAGTTGTGCAGTTTCTTTTTTAATCCAGTCCCCCCCCTGTCAAACTTTTCCCCGGTGCAAATAAATTATTTTCCTTTAGTGCCATCAATGGTGAGTTATATTTCCATTTATTTTTCTAGTGTAGTGCATCCCAAATTTTTAATACCATCCATGTCACTGTGTGTGTATTATTTTCCAATGTCCTATTATGTGGTGAATTAGAGAGTTGTTTGATAAAATAGAAGAGATATATAACATGGAATTTCTAAAACAGCCATGAGGATACTAGAGAGGGATTCATTAAGAGATGGGAAAAGTGGAAAGTTTAAATTAACAAAGAAATACAGTGAGATTAAGATTACTTAGAGAAGAGGAGAAAGAATGGTCTGAGAATGGGGTGGAAGGTGGGGGGGGGGGGGAGGATAGTAAGGGTAGATAAAAGGTATGGAAACAAAATTTGTTAATGTATATCCCTATTGAGTAGGGAAAAGATGCAGGCTGCTGCGTGCCAAAATCGCACCAGTGGAGTTTACCTGCAAAAAAATGTGCATTTATAATTTTTTTCTAAAAGGTGAACTTATCCTTTAACATCGGTGGTCAACAGGGAAATTGTGTGATTGTAATCAGGGAGCATGGTGTTTTTACCTGGTTTTGGGAGAACTATAATTATTGCTTTGCTCATGGATTAAGAGAGGGAGCCTGTCCCAAATGCTGTATTTAACATCTCTAGGAACTCTGACATATACATCTTGGAGGGGAGGCCATTCGGCCCTGTTGCTTTATTGTTGGGGGAGCTAGATAACACCACTTCCAACAACACTTGGAATTACTTTAGAGAGAACAGAGTGTTCAAAAAGATTTTATGTGCATCTTTAGGCTCGGTTCACACTGGAACCCGCTGTGGATTGCACAGGAGCGCTGTTTCAGGGACGAATCAGGGCCGACTCTATGCCTGAATTTGGCCCTGAAACGGAGCTAAAGACACACAGCATTTGTGCAGTGCGCTCCACAGCCTCAATGGAGATATGTGAACCGGCTCCATAGGCAGCCAGTCACATTCTCCTGCTATGCGAATTAGATGCGGGGAGCCTGAGAGGAGGAAAGGCATAGATCAGATGATACTGGCCCCACGGAGCGACCAGAGTGTCTGAGGTGTCCGCCAGAGGGTCCCGAGACCTGGCCACAAACCTCTGCACCTTTCTGTTGATTCGGGATGCCATCAGATCTACCTCTGGAGATTCCCAGCATAGACAGATCTGTTGAAATACCTCCTGATGGAGGGACCACTCCCCTTGGTCCAATACTTGATGACTGAGGTAATCTGGCTGCCAGTTGTACACCCCCAGAATGTCAACAGCGGAGATGGCTGGGACGAAATGCTCTGCCCACCGTAGACTGCTGGCTACTTCCAGGACGGCTAACACACTCCTTGTTCCTCCCTGGTGGTTACCATGGCATTGTCTGACTGGATCCGTATCGGGAGTCCCTGAAGTCGATCCGTCCAATGATCCAGACAGAGTCTAATTGCCCGGAGTTCCAAGATATTGATAGATAGCCTGGATTCCTCCAGCGTCCAGTGACCCTGAGCCGAGCTCAGGCCCAGGACTCCTCCCCACCCGGACAGACTGGCATCGATGGTGACCACCATCCAGTACAGCGAGAGAAAGGATTTTCCCTGTCGAAGAGCCGGGGAACAAAGCCACCAGATCAGGGACCTGAACAGCAGCAAGCGGGCTGCCGCCTGTAATTTCTGGAGTTTGTCCTACGGAAGGATCACTCTGGCCTGAGCGGAATCCAGAGTCAGACCCAGATAAACCAATTTCCGCACTGGAATCAACGCAGCTTTTGGTAATTTATCAGCCACCCAAAATCTGCCAAAGTCTGAAAAGTGATCTCCACGTCGCCCCTCAGGGCCGCTGGGGACTCGCAGCAGAAGGTCGTCCAGGTAGCCCAGAACAGCAATTCCCCACTGGCGCAGCAGTGAAGACCCGAGGAGCGGAGGCGAGACCAAAGGGTAACGCCGCAAACTGATAATGCTCCTCTCCCGGAGCAAAGCGGAGGAACCGCTGGTGCTGTGCACAAATCGGAATGTGCAGGTAGGCATCCTTGATGTCGATGGAGGCAAAAAAGCCCACTGATGAAGAGACGCCACCACAGAGCGAATGGACTCCATTCTGAAATTCCGCGCATAGTGGTTCAGGGCCTTGAGGTCCAGAATCGGACGTACAGTACCCTCTTTTTTGGGGATCATAAATAGGTTTGAATAAAAGCCCTGGAAACGTTCCGACACCAGAACCGGAACAGTCACCCCTTGGAGCACCAGGCCCTGCATCGCGCCCCGAAGGGCTGACAAGCGGTCCGGAGACAGATGCAGATTGGACGGAAAAAATCTGCTTGGGGGACAAGTCTGGAACTCGATCTTGTAACCAGACAGAATCACTTCGTGGACCCACTTGTCGTTTATCAGAGAAGTTTACGGGCCCGAAAACCAGTGAAGACGTCCCCCCACCCGGGCTGCGGGTGAGGGCGCCTCTTCATGCCGAAGAGCCTTATCTGGGGGTCTGGAGAAGCCCGCTCTCGGTTTGCCTGACCAGGGCCGCTTGGCCTCCTGAGGGGGGCTTGAAAGATTTTGAGCCTTTGTCAGTGGACCCTGAGGGATGATAAAACTTTTTGTGTGCCGAGAAGGAAGGCCACACTTGCGACTTGGCTCCTTCCCCTTCTTTGACTGTGGAAGAAAAGTACTCTTCCCCCTGTGACACTCTTAATGATATCATCCAGAGTGGCCTCAAACAAACGATCACCTTGAAAAGGCAGATCAGCTAGGGCCTTTTTAGAGGCTTGGTCCGCAGTCCAACACTTCAGCCACAATACCCATCGAAGCACTACTGCTCAAACAAATAGCTTAGAAAGCAAGGGAGCTGCATCCAAAGAAGCATCACAGACAAACTGCAGCCCCTGGACCAGTTGGTCCGCTAACTCCGTGAAGGCAGGAGGAAACTGGTCACCTTCCAGGTCACTGGGCAACAGCTTCGTCCATTCTGTCAGCGTTTGCGACACCAGAGCAATAGCCAAAACCGTCCGAAGTGCCGAACCCGCAATAGAGAACATAGTGCGGCTCAGAGATTCTGCCTTCCTGTCAGCCTGGTCTTTAAAGGCCAGAGAGTCCTCAACCGGAATCATAGTGGTTTTGTTCAACCGAGAAACCGGGGGATCCACCACAGGTGGAGTTGTCCATTTTTTGAGCAGACTCTCCTCAAAAGGATAATGCACAGCGAAACACAAAGGGGCATTTTGGATGCTCCCATTCTTTATAGACAAACTTGTCAAAAAAGGAGGGATAAGGGAACACTTTTGCTGTGCTAGGCGGCTTGTGAGTACCAAAGGGGGCCGGCACCTCCACCGCAGCCATGGCTGCATCTTCCATTTTTAAAGTTTCTTGCACAGAAGCAATCAGTGCGTCCACCAGCGCTTTCTCGTTCGCAGCCACTAGGGCTGAGGAATCATCCTCACTGTCCGAAAGATCTAGGAGCGTGGCCGTAGACCCCGCAGGGCAGGTCCCGTCCACGGTAGCCGAATCAGATTCAGGATCTGATGAGACAGATGAAGCAGGGGAAAGCAGAGGATGCTTCTTGCTAGTCTGCTGCCCATGAGCCACCTCCACCCAGGACTCAAAGGACTCCAGGGCCGCTGTCAGTGCGTCAACGGATGACTAGGACCCAGAGGGACCTGCAGCCTCTGACATGGGGTCAGGTGGGGAAACATGCTCCTGAGACTCCATAGGAGAGAAAAAAAGATAGCCCCACACCAAGAGTGACCACTACAATGGGACACCCCCCACACCGGTAGTGGTACCGGACCACCAGGACACCCCACAGCCTGCAGCAGATTGAGGAGGGAACCCCCAGACTCACCACCCCACCAGCATAGCGCTTGCTGCCTCAGATGTAGACCTGCATACAAGTGATGTCCAAGGGGGAAGAAAACACAGGAGTCAGCGCCGGGTTAAAAGGAGGAGCTTCCGCCTGCCAAAAACACTGTCCTGGGTTACACAGTAATGGCCGCCATTGTCTGAGCCAAAATCCACCATATCATGACTGCCTAACTACACAAACATGGCCGCTGGCCATAGAAAGTCATGGGGCACTAGGGAAAAGGACGTCGGCTACAGCAAAATGGTCGCTAGATGAGACTACCGGACCCAGTGCCTCTCCCCCCTGGTAACCACAGCACCTAGGCGGCATGCACCCCCAGCCCACCAGTACTCTACCCCGTCCCCCAGGACCCACCACAGGCACACTACCCCATATGGAGGGGGGAGGGGGAAAGGGGGTTACCAAGGGACCTCCAGGGTCAGGAAAAGAGGGTGCAGGGACAGATGGGACCAGCAGGACCGACCCGGGGAGGGGCCCGCGTCCACCACAAAAAACCCCTAAGGGGAGAGGGGGACATTTACTCACCATACCAGGAACAAGCGGGCACCACTCCAGACAGAACCTCCTCGCCACCGAAGTGGGGGGCTGTCAGCCATGAGGGACGCTGCATCTTGAGCTGAGACCCAGTCGTATGTGACCTCGCAAGACATTTAACTCGCAGGGCCAGGCCAGTGGGGCTATGTCGCAGCCGACTTAGCATGTAGCTGCGGTCTGCACGCGCTCGCTGGCCAGACTGGGGTGACCACTGGATCGAATGTCCAGCCCATCACCCAGCCCGGCCGTTGATTGTAGATCTGTGAGGCATCTATATGTATTAAAAAAATCACAGTTTACATGCATATGAATAATCACTACAAGAACAAGGAGTAGAGGAGGAGAGGAGGAGAGGAGGAGTGGGGGGAACAGAGAGGGGAGCGCTGACAGAAGGTGGGAAGAGGAGGTGAGGAACCCACCATCCCTCCTTTTTGCCCTTTAAAATAAACCAGCTGAAGATCATGCCTCTTCCATTAAAGATTTAAGAGACAGACTTTAATAAAAATAAGGGGGACAGAGAAGAACAATTATTCCCCAGGAACAATGAGGGGAAAGGCGGTGGGAGGAGGAGCAACCCCTAAATCACCCCGCTTAAGTTTAACCACTAGCCCAGGCCCCATGAATAAATATGTTACACAACTGGGAAACGAAATGAAGCCATCGATGGATAAACAACAAACTACTAAAAGCAGTCAGATGGAGAATAGGGAGAAGAAGGAGAAGGAAAAGAAAAAGCCGCAAAATAAAATAACACAAGAGACGGACACCCTTTCAGAATCCAAAATAGAAAAAAAGACGATCCTATAGGTGAACCAAGAGATGAACAGTCGCAGCAAGATAACCTTTCCCTACTGACTAAAAATGAAATTGAATCTATGTTTGCTGTTCTGGAAAAATCGTTGAAGAATGAAATGGAAAGAATACATAGAAACCTTGGTCATATTCTCGAACGAGTGGAAGAAGTGGAAAAAATATCTAAAAGTAACAGTATCGGTATGAGGAAATTAGAAGCAGAAATTAAATCCTTGAAAATAGTACAAGAACAAGCCTATAAATTAGAGGACCAAGAAAGCAGGGACAGAAGAAAAAATTTAAGGATACGCGGTGTACCTGAGACCTCCCATCAAGAAGATCTAATAGAAATTATAAATAAAGATTTGTAACCCTTTGATGAATAAAGAAACAACAAATCCAATAAAAATTGAGAGAGCCCATAGGCTAAGAAGGCCAAGAGAACTCCCACAGGAGAATCCAAGAGACATTATTGTGCGATTCAAGAACTGGGAAGATAAAAATCAACTATGGCAAAATCTGAGAGGGAAGTTGCCCATAGAACACGAGGGGAATCACATTCAATTTTTCCAGAATTTATCACAGGAAACCTTGAAAAGGAGGAGAACCTTAAAACCCTTATTGGCAATACCAAGTGCAATACAACTGGGGCTCCCCCTCGTGTTTGATCGGCAGGAAAAATGGACGCACAGCTAGACTGAGATTCATAGAAGACACAGCGGAATTCTGCAGAAAATTGGATATCCCCACACCGAAAGACTGCATTAAAAATAGGCCGGAATAAAGACCCAAGATAAACGACTGCAACAGTACCCATCGATTTCAAAAGAACTTAATTTTTTTTCCGTGAGGGACTGGGGTGGCAGATGGGGCTGGGAGGGCGGGGTGGGTCTGGAGGGAAACATGAAAAGACTAAAACTAAATGGCAGGGAAGTAGAGACTTTGCCTCTTGGCATGCTCTGGTAGCATCTCACTGGTAGTAAGTGAGATGAATGCTGACGACGCCATACAGAACCACCTCAGGTCAAAGGGAGCAGGGGGACAAAGAGGTCCCCCAAGGACTGCTCCCTTTGACCTGAGGTGGGGGGGGACTGTGGGATTGGGATGGGAAGGGATTAGTGGGGGGGGGGGATAAGATCTGTTTGTCCTCAATTACCGGTGAAAGTAAGAATTCCAAATAAGCTCAATAATGACAGACGGTAAGTTTATAACATACAATGTAAGAGGGCTGAACTCCCCAGGAAAAAGACATATTGTGCTCAAAGAGTTGGAGAGGTACTTCGCAGATATAGTCTTCCTACAGGAGACGCATATATCACTTGATTCAAACACTAAATTATATTCACGGGCGATCCCAACTTGGTACTATGCAGACTCCCCAAATAAAAGGGCAAAAGGAGTCGCCATTGGAATAGCAAAAAACATAAGTTTCCTCCTGGAAGACAGGAAGGCGGACCCAGAAGGTTGCTTTTTGTTCCTGAAAGGGACTCTCCAAGGATTAAGATACACACTAGCAAACGTATATTGCCCTAATAAATGCCCATAAAAATACTTAAATGGGATCCTAAACTTTAACAGACTTTAAACAAGGACATTTAATCCTAGAAGGAGATTTTAATTCTTCTATGGAATATGTCCTTGATACTACGTCTCATGCACTGTGTTTTCAATTAAAATTGATTAAAAAAAAATGCATAGTCAACAATTACTTGATGTATGGAGAATAATACATCCAAAGAAAAAGGACTACACATTCCACTCCACGGTGCACGACACGTATGCAAGAGTGGACTATATCTTAGTAGACCACGAAATACTGGAGCACGTTGCAGAGGCAGCGATTGAAATAACCTCTGTCTCCAATCATGCTCCGTAAACATAAGATTCAGAGACATGAACCGGAGAAAAGGGCTCTGGAGACTGAACGAAGACTTCATTGATGATGAAGAAGTCGGAAGAATAATAAAGTCTGAAATAGAAAAATATTTTAGTATAAATAACACACCAGAAGTCTCAAAGGCAATAATCTGAGAGGCACACAAGGCCTATATTAGGGGGAAATGGATCTCCTTAGGAGATGGAAAAAAAAAGAAAGGGAAATAAAAATGAAAAACACAATAAAGGAGTTATATGATTTGGAGCAAAAACACAAAACACAATTAGATACAGAAATACATCAGAAGTTTATTATAAAAAAAGGTCAATTAAATGACATGATGGAGCAGGAAACTAGAAAGGTATTTAAAAATGTGGCAAAAGAAAGGTACATGTAGGGGAATAAGCCCGGGAAATACTTAGCAAAAATATCAATAGGAAAAAAAACACTGAATTACATAGAAAAGGTAAAAATTAAGAAAGGTGAAATGATATACAAAATAACAGAGATTGCCAACGCCTTTAAAACATATTACAGTGCACTATATGCAATTAGAAATAAGGAGACACGAAAAGAGGAAGAGACTAGAAAAAACAAAATACAGAAATATCTAGCGGAAGTCAACCTACCAAAAATAACAGCAGAATGCTCAGATTTACTAGACAAACCTATTACTCAAGATGAAATTTATGCAGCCTTAAAAGAAACACCAGGGGGAAAAGCCCAGGCCCAGATAGGTTCTAAAATTAAATATTATAAAAAATGTAAAGAACAATTGGTCCCAGAACTATGTAATTACTTAAATAAAATAGGGGAGAATGAGGAAATAATAAAGGAATCCCTTCTGGCAAATATCTCAGTTATACCAAAAGCAGGGAAAGATAGTACTATTTGCTCCAATTATCGTCCCATAGCATTATTAAACACCGATACGAAATTATACGCAAAAGTTCTGGCGTCAAGACTAAAAAACTTTTTGCCAGATCTGATAAATGTTGACCAAGCCAGTTTTGTTTCAGGAAGAGAGGGTAGGGATAACAGTATTATAACAATGCTACTAATGAATAAAGAGAACAAGCATAGGTCCCCAATGATTTTAATATCGATCGATGCCGAAAAGGCATTCAATCGAGTTGATTGGGGATTTATGATGGAATCCCTTCGGAGTATAGGGTTGGGGGACCAAGAATCATGAGATGGATTAGCAACTTATATAAACACCCCACAGCCAGGGTGGCGGTCAATGGGAGTATGCCGTCTGCTTTTGAGATGTTCAATGGGACAAGGCAAAGATGCCCGCTCTCGCCACTCCTGTACATAATTGCATTAGAACCATTATTAACAAAAATACGAAATAATGTAGATATAGGGGGAGTAAAAGTCGGAGAGGAAGAACACAAAGTTGCAGCGTATGCAGATGACATACTCCTATATATGACCAAACCAAGGCTGTCCTTACCCAATCTAATAAAAGAGCTGAAAGAATACGGTGCACTCTCAAACTTTAAGATAAATCCCATAAAAACTGTAATATTGAACCTAGGAATAAATAAAAAAGAGGAAAAATTATTAAAACAAGAATTCCCCTTTACCTGGGAAAAAGAAGAAATAACATACCTAGGCAGGGGCGTCGCTAGGGGGTGGCTTTTGGGGGTTATAGCCCCGAATCTGGGGCCAATAGCCCCGAGTCTCTGCAGGGGTCCCCAAGGGGAGGGGAGGCTCTCTGGGGACCCTGATGCAAGGGAGAGGCCTCTCTGGGGACCCTAATGTAAGTGGGGGGCTCTCTGGAGATAGATATATAGATATATATATACACACACACACACACACACACATACATATAAACACACGTATATTACTGTATATACATGTGTATGCTCGCCCAAGCGTATGACTTTCTTTACTACGCTGCTATGGGCTCTAGCCCCAGATCTTTTGTACAACTAGCAACGCCCCTGTACCTAGGTATTAAAATAACACATAAATTAGATATGCTATACCAAGCCAATTTCATTTCATTACTGAACAAAGTTAAAAACGAGATAAAAAACATGGTAAGGAGATCAATTTCATGGATAGGAAGAATAAATATGTTAAAAATGTTGATTTTACCAAAAATAACATATAAATTTCAGATGCTCCCGATAGGAATACCACCAAGTTTTTTTAAAGCAATAAAAACAATATTCTTGAAATACATATGGCAAAATAAAAAGCCTAGGGTAAACAATATTCTGCTAACTAGGAAAAAAAAAAAAAGGAGGGATATCATTCCCGGACATGGGAAGGTATTACAAGACAATCGTATTAGCAAGATTAATTGAATGGGCAAATATAAACACTAAAAAGAGATGGGTAAAGATGGAAGACACACTTTATGGGACACAACTCCAAAAAATTATTTGGATTCCACCGAAATATAGAATACACAGTAAAAATACACACGAGATAACTAAAACAGTACTTAAAATATGGGATACACTTCACCGCAAAGAAACATGGAAGTATAATTCACCATTAATCCCACTCACGGGCACTAAAAAGTTTTACACCAGGGAATGGGACACGGATGGGAAAGAAAATGGGTAATGCACAGTTAAAGGACATCATAACTCACAGTGAAATCATGACAAAACAGGATTTAATATCGACTCACGGGTGGTTTTATTTAAATGAATGGGAGTTTCTACAATTAAAACGCTTTGTAAGCACAATCCCCCAACCAATCAGAGAAGAGAGTGAGTTAACACCAATAGAAAAGCTCTGTAATACTAAAAAGCCTGTAAAGCATGGGACATCTCAAATATATGAAATATTATCACAACTAGATGGGCAGGGGACCCTACCCTTCATAAGAAAATGAGAACAGGACATGGGCATAAAACTAGACGAAAGTCAAATGATAGGCGCAGTACACAGCTATGCATCGGACACAACCTCGATAGATGCAAACTATAAGTGTATGGTACGCTGGCATCTGACACCAGAAAGAATTAATAAAATTCAGCCAATTAGGTCTCCACTTTGTTGGAGGAACTGTAAACAACAAGGAACAACATTTCATATATGGTGGGAATGCCCAGAGATAAAAGAATACTGGCAAGCTATATTGGATTACACGAAGACAATAACAGGAGAAAGGATCCCCCAACATCCCTGAAATTGTTTGTTCCATTGAACAACTAAAACAAGGAAACAATATAAAAATACTCTAGTTCCGTACCTGCTCAACGCAGCAAAAGGCCTTATTCCTAAAAAATGGCTGTGCACTAAGAAGCCAAGCATTAAAGAGTGGCTACAGAGAGTGGACCATATTGGTAATATGGAGTACCTATGCAGTGTGGAGCAGGGACAGACTGAAAATTATAGAGTAATCTGGGTGAGTTGGAATAGATTTAAAACGTCAGAAAATTATTCACAGGGAATGATTGAATCTGGCTAAGGAATATAGGCTATGAGGACAACAGATTAAGATTGGAGGGAGGGGGGCAGTGGGTTTCTGTCATATTAATGAATAAGCGCTATGTAGTGACTTGATAAATTGTATTATGTATATTTAAAAATTTACAATAAAAGATTAAATTACAAAAAAAAAGATCATAAAGCGGAACTAAACCTATTAATATAACGATTTCAAAAACAGTTCAATTCCTGGAATTCCAGGATAGCTAACTGTCACATTTGCTTGTTTTCTCAACCAAACTGTCAAACCATCAAATGGCTGGAATCATAACTGATCACATGTGCAGCACCATGGCAGTTGCAGATCAAACAGAAGCAACTTCCATGGCTGTAAAGGATGAGAGGGTTTAATTCCACTTTAAGGCTGTCAGTAGATCGGCCTCTAAAAACTCAGCAGTGCCTAAAAATAGAGAGCAACTGAGCATGTGCAGAGCAGGGTGAGACAGTGTATTACTGGATTTTATACAATATAGACATTTATTTTTAGTGTTTTACATAGCTATACCTGCAAAATGGGCCAGCATGAAGTGATCAAACAGGACTTCATTTTCTGACTAAAGTTCCACTTTAAGTTTGGGAGTGAGCAATGTGCGTTTGCAGAAGCCTTTTTAACACAAAGCACAGGCACGGATTTTTAAGCTATCTTCCCTTTACACCTCCATCCCTCACATTGGGAGTACCATAGAGTTGGGACCACTTCCCTGTGTGTACCAAGTTCACAGCATTTAGCTTTCATCACCAAGTCACAAGAACCTCAGCTGGGGGTCAGGAGGAAGTAAATGTGCTTTCTTTAGTATACCATTCTCTTCCCAATGTTCCTTCCAAATATGTGCCCTGCCAGGCATGCTCCCAAATGGCACACTGCGTCCCCAGGCTTCAACATTACTAACATCAGAGGACTCTGTCCAGGCCTCCAAGGCCTTATGTACCCCATCACAGGATCTGCAGAAAACAGTCAGGGGAGACAGGGCAACTACAGCAATTCCTCCCATGTTGCATACCTCCTCATCTGAAGCTTTAGATCAATGCCGCAGGACTACATCTTAACAGCTCTGAATTGTTGCTTCTTCCACACTGACATTTATATAAGCACTCGCTACACCCCTGACATCATCAAGGAGGGACTTATCTAAAAGGGAACCTAACACCCAATTACAACTTTCCCCTCGACCATACTATAATAGGAAAAGAGCCATCTAATGGTAGGCAAGCTAAGTGCACCTGCCAACATAGTGACAGATACAGTCTTGCCTGCATTTTCTCTGGCAAAACTTATTTCAGGTCTATTGATACTGAACTGCCACTCTCTTCCTCAGTGGCCAATCCTCACACCAAGGCTATAGTAGGAAGTATAACTATGCATGAATATTGTTTAAAGAGTTGATCCTAATTGCATTGATTCCCCTTTCAGATTCCAGATGACTAGGAGGGTCGGGGTTATTCTGGTCGTTGTTACAAAAAAAAAAATTTACAAACACTTTGATACCAAAACTTTCTGTACAATGTTTTTTAGCTTGTGTTGAAGTTCTGCAAGTTGAACAAATCTGGTTGCCAAGGGTCACCCAGTCCATTATAGTAAATCACACCTTTTATAATAAGGATATGACACTAGATGTGGCTTGTTCTCATTTTTCAAGACATCTCCTCTTATACTGCTGCAATCAGAAATTGTTTTTTACTATTACATGGGATTTCATTTCAAGAAGTGATTTAGACGGGCTTCAAAATTATAACTTTCATGGCCATTTCTTTAATTGTGGAAAAGAACAAGTGATTTTTGATGATGACTGAAAAATAGATTATAGACTTTGCTGGCACTTGTGTAAAATTATCTTCCATTCTGTAATGAAGTCTGGAAAATGATGTACGGCTCTAGATTTTAAAGATATAGTATATTTTCAGTGTGACACTTAGTAGAGACTGGGGCTATAGATTTGGGATGAATAATAAATGTGTGGATGCCAGTTAATTAAAAGTAAGTAGTATTTTTTTCTTCCAGTTTAGCTGCTACCTTGGACCTTCCTATTAAACCCATATGTGAGATCAGTGGCGAAGCTAGACATTCTTTCACCCGGGGGCAAACACTCAGTCTGGCACCCCCACCCGAGAGAGAACACCTACACAATCACTGAGTAGGTGAGGTTTGAGCAATTTCAAGCTTCACTTCCAAAGCAGATTAGGAGGGGTGACACTGGAAAAAGTGAGCCAAAGCTTGCTTCTCTGCACTATTTTTCCCTCCCAGTGACACCTTTCCTAATCTGCTGCAGAGGGGAGGCTTGAAACTATAGGAACACATTGTAAAAGACCTGGAATGCCTTTTGGTTCCCCCATGGAGAATAGTATTTGCGCCCCTGTGATCAGTGGGTGTGGCCAAATTGTGTTAACAGTGTGTGTGTGTGGGGGGGGGGGGTTAAAGGGGCATGCTTAACCACTTCAGACCTGGAAGATTTGGCTGCTCAATGACCAGGACATTTTTTGCGATATGGCACTGCGTCGCTTTAACTGAAAATTGCCCGGTCATGCGACATTGTACCCAAACAAAATTGACGTCCTTTTTTTCCCACAAATAGAGCTTTGTTTTGGTGGTATTTGATCATCTCTGGTTTTTATTCTTTGCGCTATAAACAAAAACAATTTTGAAAAAAAAAAAACACAATATTTTCTACTTTTTGCTATAATAAATATCCCCATTTTTTTTAAAAAAAAAGCTAATTTTTTCCTAAGTTTAGGCCAATATGTATTCTTCTACATATTTTTGGTAATAAAAATCGCAATAAGTGTATATTGATTGGTTTGAGCAAAAGTTATAGCATCTACAAAATAGGGGAAAGATTTATGGCATTTTTATTTATTTATTTATTTTTTACTAGTAGTCAGCGATTTTTATCGGGATTGCGACATTATGGTGGACAGATCGGACACTTTTGACACATTTTTGAGACCACTGGCATGTATACAGTGATCAGAGCTATAAAAATGCACTGATTACTGTGTAAATGTCACTGGCAGGGAAGGGGTAAACACTAGGGGGTGATCAAGGGGTTAACTGTGTTCCCTAGGAAGTGATTCTAACTGTGGGGGGAGGGACTAACTGGGTGAGGAGAGCGATCGTTGTTCATACTTAGTATGAACAACAGATCACTCTCCTCACCCCTGACAGCACAGAGATCTGTCTGTTTACATTGAGAGATCTCCATTCTGTCTTTGTGTGGAGCGATCGCGGGTGCCCAGCGGTCATCATGGCCGCCTGGCACGCGCACCGACTCCATCGTCGGGCCCACTAGTGGTCAAAAGGGGGAGCCAACCTGCTGCAGTACAACTGCGGCGGCTGGTTCGGGAAGGGGTTAAATAAAACAAATGCATTCTTATAACCATAAAATAGGCTTAGATTAATAAAACAAATGTCACTGTAAAAATATGAATTTAGCCTACCTTAAAAGTGAACTGCAGGGCTGGTGCAAGGATTTTTTTTTCTACGCATGTGAAAGTGCAATTTGCTTCCCACACCCCCAATTTTTTATTTTTGCAAAGTATGGTTGTGTGTGAACATATGCATGTTTTCAGAAACGTGCAAAAAAACAGGAAAAAATGTATCTTGTGCTTGCAGTGCTATTAATTCTTAATTGCATCCCAAATGCAGCTAGCAGATGTATGTTTTGTTGAGTGCCAGTAGGGCAGCTTACTCAAGTGAAAGTGGGAATGCATATTTCCACTATGCCCAAAGCAGTCTCCTGTCATCACTGACACACTCAGATCTATGATAGTCATCACAACACAGATATTGCAGGCATGTTCTGTCCACCAGATGTCTTGTTGGTGTTTTATACTGGTATTTGTACCTGTGTTGTTAAATTTACATGCAAAATGTGTAATTTACTTAAGACGATCATATGTGGTGTGCAGGCTCCATCTAGCATTTCTTTTTGGTATTGCTGCAGCTCTGTTTATTTGTATGTGTAGTTGAGGAAGTTGTCAGCAAGCAGGGAATTCTGGGTAAACACGAAGTCAACCATCCACCATTCTTTTCAACATATTGCAAGAAGCAAGTCACGTATTTCTCTATCGCCATCACCCCTTAGAGAACTTAAAAAGTAAGTTTTTATTATCTCATCTTGTACTGTATATCGTTGTTTATGCAATGTATGCTGTATTGTATGCAATATTATACTTATTGAGGTCTATTTCTGTTATTTTGTAGTTTCACCTGGCTTGTTCTAATAAAACTGAGATCAAAGAAATATGGTATCTACAGTTATTGGGATGAGAAGTTTTAGCTTTCTGCTCCTTGAGACAGAACAGGGAAATTTTTAAACTGACCTCTGAAGGGAAGATAAGCCGACTTCAGAATTCTGTACAGCCCGGGGCTATGCAGTACCCATACAGTCAGAAGCCTTAAAGATACAGGCCTGCGGCAGGCGAAGCAAGCAGCCACGCTACACAGAGACGCGCTCTGTCAAGCAGCAACGACACTAGAACGGTCTCTATACAGCAAGGCAGCTTCTTCCCCAAAGCCATGTCTCACAGTGGGACATCTTACAAAACACGTTCACGAGCAAGCTCATCTAAGTCATCTGTCGCAATCGCCCGTTCAAAAGCCAGGGCCGCATTCGCAGACCAAGAGTTGCAGATGAAAAAAGAAAAGGCCCACCTTGATGCAGAAAAGGTGAGACTGGAACAAGAGAGAGAGCAAGAAAGAGTACACATGGAACAAGAGAGAGAGAGGAAAAGAATACGCCTGGAAGAAGAGCTAGCCCAGCAGGAAGCATCTCTGAAACTGCAGCAAGCTTTCTTAGAAGCTAACATGGAGAAGCTAGCAGTAGAAAGAGACGCTGCCGCCGCCATTGCAGAAGCTGAAGCTTTAGAAGCAGCCGTCTATGATGAGCCAAGACTAGGCTGCAGCATACCGGGTCTAGAGGAGGACCAACAAGATTCTTCACAACGCACGTCAGATTATGTCTACCAGCACTGGAACCCAAGCAGCATCCCACAACAAGAAATCAAACATAACGTCAGTGAGTCACATCAAATAAAGCAGCAACAAGATGACCTGAAACCCCAACGCTGCAAGCAAGAAAAATCTGACAGAGTTCCAGACTTTCCAGTTCCAACCAAACCCTCTACTCCACAAGGTACCCAGCCTTCATACAAGCATCACACCAACACCAGTCTTCACTCCAAAGGTGTATGCAACGAACAGGTACGAACTGACAACTTTATGTAAGTTTGAACCCAGCGCGCCTAAAGAAGAGACTTTTACCAGGTATGCCTTTACACCGCACCACAATACACCAGCTGCCTACCCCAATGCCAATCAGGCTACTGTAGACTTTGCCAAGTTCCTGGCCAAAAGAGACTTAGTTACCCAAGGACTTGTCAAATTTAGTGATCGCCCTCAATACTACAGGGCATGGCGATCCACTTTCCAGAGTGTCATTCAAGGTCTAGATCTATCCTGCAGGGAACAGATAGAACTCCTCGTAAAGTGGCTTGGCAATGATTCTGCTGAACATGCCAAAAGGATCAGAGACATTAACATAAACCACCCTGAGATAGGCCTTGCAAACATCTGGAACAGACTGGATAGATGTTATGGCTCACCAGAGGCTATAGAGAGTACACTCTTTAAAAGGATAGAAGACTTCCCAAAAATACCTAGCAGAGGTTACCAAAGACTCAGAGAATTCAGTGACCTGTGTATGGAGTTACAAGTTGCTAAAGCAGAAGGAGACTTATCTTGACTCTGCTAGAGGTATTAACTCCTTAGCACAAAAACTTCCTTATGAGCAACACGAAAGATGGATTACTCATGGCTGTAACTACCAACGAAAACACAATGTGCCTTTTCCACCCTTTAGTGAGTTTGTGGACTTTGTAAACAGACAAGCAGGAATGAAAGACGACCCCAGCTTCATTTTTCCAGTGTCTTATACCACCTCTTCTGGCCCTAAACAGCTCAGAGCTCCAGTAGCAGTGCACAAAACTAACATTTCTTCCCACAGATTTGCAGAGTCTTAGCCAGAAGATCAAGACAGCAACCCTGCTAAGTTCTGCCCTCTACATAAGATGCCACATCCTCTTCCGGAATGCAGAGCCTTCAGGACAAAGACCATCAAGGATCGTAAAGCTTTCCTCAAAGAGAACAACATCTTTTACAAGTGCTGTTCTTCGTCCACACATTTCGCCATAGACTGTAAGGTCAGTGTCAAATGTACAGAATGTGATAGCACAGAGCACAACACAGCTCTACACCCAAGGCCTACTCCAAGAACTTTCCCACCTGTTCTTAGGGACAAGGAGCAAGGCGGGGAGACCAAAGACTCTAGTACAGACGCAATAGCAATCACTTCACAGTGCGTGAAGTCTGCAAAGGAAGTACAGATGGCAGATCCTGCTCTAAAATCTGTCTTGTGAGAGTTTATCCAAAAGGATGCAGAGACAAAGCAGTCAAGCTCTACATCATCTTGGATGATCAGAGTAACAAGTCACTAGCTAGATCTATGTTTTTTGACATTCTAAACCTTAAAGGCCCCAGCAGTCCTTACTCCCTTAAGACTTGTGCAGGTACAGTGGAAACGGCGGGGAGAAGAGCTGATGACCTACAAATTGAATCTATGGATGGTAAGACATGCCTACCCTTACCGACCATAATAGAGTGCAGGGATGAGCTTCGTGTTCGAGTCGAACCAGTTTTCAATGATATGGGCCGTTCGCGCCAAAGTCGTGTGGAGCGTCACGGCTTATAATTCACTGCGGCATCGCAGTGCATTGCTGGCTGATGATTGGCTAAGCATGCACTATGACCCGCATGCTTGGCCAATCACAGCGCCGTCTGAACAGAGAGCCATAATTGGCCAAAGCCAAGGAGGCTTTGGCCAATTATGGCTCAGGGGATTTAGTACACGCCCCACACTATATAAGGCCGCCTGCACGGCGGCCCTGTGTAGTGTGTGTTCCGGCGTTGAGAGAGAGATAGATAGACAGAGAGACAGTGTCATTTGATTTAAGTTAGATAGATTAGGCAGGACAGTCAGTGAGTTAGCTGCACTTACAGTGTATTGTGTATATATATATGCATCCCAGGTGTTGTGTGTGTATGTATATATATATATATATATATATATATATATATATATATATACACTGTATTCAGTTTAGCTAGATCCGTTCCTGTTATCTTGCTACTGACAGGCAGGCTTGTGTTACAGTATTTACAGCTACCTGAAGAAAATTGCTGGTGTTCTTTTGATCCTATTAGTACCACAGTCAGGCAGCTAGACTATTTACAGTTAGTGTAGTGCGTCCTCCTCACAGTGTTCAGTTAAAGCTACAAGTTAGTTTAGTGAGACCTCTGCACAGTGTTCAGCTAAAGCTACAAGTTAGTGTTGTGCGTCCTCTGAACAGTGTTCAGCTAAAGCTACAAGTTAGTGTAGTGCACAGTGTTCAGCTAAAGCTACAAGTTAGTGTAGTGCGTCCTCCTCACAGTGTTCAGCTAAAACTACAAGTTAGTGTAGTGCGACCTCTGCACAGTGTTTAGCTAAATAAGCTACAAGTTAGTGTAGTGCGTCCTCCTCACAGTGTTCAGTTAAAACTACAAGTTAGTGTAGTGCGAGCTCTGCACAGTGTTCAGCTCAAGCTACCTGTAGAAGGTTGGTGGTGTTTTCCTGATCCTATCACTACCGCAGGCAGCTAAATAAGCTACAAGTTAGTTTTTTGCAAGCTCTGCACAGTGTTCAGCTAAAGCTACCTGTAGAAGGTTGGTGGTGTTTTCCTGATCCTATCACTACCACAGGCAGCTAAATAAGCTACAAGTTAGTGTAATGCGTCCTCCTCACAGTGTTCAGCTAAAAATACAAGTTAGTGTAGTGCGACCTCTGCACAGTGTTCAGCTAAAGCTACCTGTAGAAGGTTGGTGGTGTTTTCCTGATCCTATCACTACTGCAGGCAGCTAAATAAGCTACAAGTTAGTTTTTTGCAAGCTCTGCCCAGTGTTCAGCTAAAGCTACTGTAGAAGGTTGGTGGTGTTTCCCTGATCCTATCACTACCGCAGGCAGCTAAATAAGCTACAAGTTAGTTTTTTTCACAGTGTTCAGCTAAAAATACAAGTTAGTGTAGTGCGACCTCTGCACAGTGTTCAGCTAAAGCTACCTGTAAAAGGTTGGTGGTGTTTTCCTGATCCTATCACTACTGCAGGCAGCTAAATAAGCTACAAGTTAGTTTTTTGCAAGCTCTGCCCAGTGTTCAGCTAAAGCTACCTGTAGAAGGTTGGTGGTGTTTTCCTGATCCTATCACTACCGCAGGCAGCTAAATAAGCTACAAGTTAGTTTTTTGCGAGCTCTGCACAGTGTTCAGCTAAAGCTACCCGTAGAAGGTTGGTGGTGTTTTCCTGATCCTATCACTACCGCAGGCAGCTAAATAAGCTACAAGTTAGTTTTTTGCGACCTCTGCACAGTGTTCAGCTAAAGCTACCTGTAGAAGGTTGGTGGTGTTTTCCTGATCCTATCACTACCGCAGGCAGCTAAATAAGCTACAAGTTAGTTTTTTGCGAGCTCTGCACAGTGTTCAGCTAAAGCTACCTGTAGAAGGTTGGTGGTGTTTTCCTGATCCTATCACTACCGCAGGCAGCTAAATTATTTACACGTTAGTGTAGTGCGACCTCTGCACAGTGTTCAGCTAAAGCTACCTGTAGAAGGTTGGTGGTGTTCTCATACTACAGGCAGGCAGTTGATTTTGCTAGCTATATATCCCAGCTTAGTGCAGCTACAGGCCATTAGTATGTTTGGAAGGCCAACAAGGAGAGGCAGACAGTCACAAGCCAATAAAAGAGGGCAAGTAGGCTCTGTGTCTAGAGGCAACAGTGCTGGTCGTGGAGACGGTGCATCCTCATCAGCACGTGGCCGTGGGACACGCTTGGCCCTTTTTTCGGCAGCTGGCCGTGTTGAGCTGCAACATGCAGAAGACTTGGTCGAGTGGATGGCCAAGCTGTCCTCATCCTCCTCATCCTCTCTCACTAATGTTCAGGGTACTTTGGCAAAGCAGCTGCCAACGCGGCCTCTTCCCTCGGCTCAATGGCATCAGTGACTCCTTCCCTAGCCCCACCATGTCCTCCTGAGGAGTCCCTCGAACTATTTGACCACAGTGTTGGGTACATGCTCCAGGAGGATGCCCACGTTTAGAAGGCTCTGATGATGATACTGAGCTGGATGAAGGCAGTAACGTGAGCACGGCCCGAGGGGGTGCCCAAGGAGGACAGCAATCTGGCAGTCATGCTCCCCCTGCTGCAGCATACTGCCAGGTTTGCTCCAGTGATGAGGAGGGAGGGGATGATGAGGTCACTGACTTAACGTGGGTGCCTGATAGGAGAGAGGAGGAGGAGGCACATCACCAACGAGGCAGGATGCCCTCCAGGGGCCAGCCTAAGGGCAGCACACTGACTGCATCACACCGCAAAGCTCCGCATGTGCAGGGCGCTGCTATCTCTGCGCGTTATTCTAAAAGTTCTTTGGTGTGGGCCTTTTTTGAGACAAGTGCACCAGATCGCACCGCTGCTATTTGCAACATATGTCTCAAGCGTATCTCGCGTGGCCAAAACATCTCCCGCTTGGGCACCACATGCTTGACCAGACATATGTTGACCTGCCATGCAGTTCATTGGCAAGCGTATCTAAAAGACCCACACCAAAGAATAAAGAGGACCTCTCCTTGCTCCTTATCTGCTGAGATCTCCAACCCCACTATACTTTCAGTCCTCTCTGAGACCTGCACTGAGAGGAATGAAGGTGTAGAATTAGGTGTGTCACAGCCAAGTACTTGTGGGCAATCTGCTTTCGGTACACAGACGTCAGAATGTACCAGACAAATTTCCCTGCCCCAGCTGCTGCACCGCCGAAAGAAGTTCGCTCCCAGCCATCCACATGCCCAGCGGTTGAATGCTAGCTTGGTAAAATTGCTAGCACTTCAACTGCTACCTTTTCAGTTGGTGGACTCTGCCCCCTTCCGTGAGTTTGTGGAATGTGCGGTTCCTCAGTGGCAGGTACCCAAATGCCACTTTTTCTCACGGAAGGCGATTCCGGCTCTCTACCGGCATGTGGAAGGCAATGTCTTGGCCTCACTGGACAAGGGCGGTCAGCAGTAAGGTGCATATTACCGCTGACTCATGGTCCAGCAGGCATGGACAGGGATGTTACCAAAGTTTCACGGTGCATTGGGTCACTCTGCTGGCAGCTGGGAAGGATGCAGGACAAGGTGCAGTAGTGTTGGAGGTTGTTCCGCCAACACGCCTCCAAAATGCCACTACTAATGATTGTGACACACCTCTCTCCTCCACCCCCTCCTCTTCTTCTTAAGGCAGGAATGGTGGTTTGCGACAATGGCACCAACCTCCTCTCCACCCTCCGACAGGGACAACTGACCCATGTGCCCTGTTTGGCTCACGTCCTTAACTTGGTGGTGCAGCGGTTCTACGGCAGGTACCCGGGCTTACAGGATGTCCTGAGGCAGGCTAGGAAAGTCTGTGTGCATTTCCGCTGGTTATATAATACCAGTGCTCGGCTGGCAGACCTCCAAAAGGAGTTTAACCTGCCCAAGAACCGCCTAATCTGTGACATGCCCACCAGGTGGAACTCAACGTTGGCCATGCTGCAGCAGCTGCACACGCAGCAGAGGGCCATCAATGAGTACCTGTACGACTATGGCACCAGGACAGGGTCAGGGGAGCTTGTTTTTTTTTCCCCACGCCAGTGGGCCATGATCAGGGATGCATGCACTGTCCTGTCACCATTTGAGGAGGCCATGAGGATGGTGAGCAGTGACAGTGCATGCATCAGTGACACTGTCCCCCTTGTCCACCTGTTGGAGCACATGCTGCGTGGAATAATGGACAGGGCACTTGAGGCAGAACAGAGGCAGGAAGAGGAGGACTTCCTTAGCTCTCAAGGCCCGTTTTATCCAGACAGTGTTCCTGTGTGCCCGCTGATCACACAGGAGGAGGAGGAGGAGGATTGTGTCAGTATGGAGGTGGAGCCTGGCACTCAGCATCAGCAGCAGTCTTTAAGGGATCAGTCCCAAGAAACACATGGACTTGTACACTGCTGGGAGGAGGTGGCTGTGGACCATGTCGTCCTTAGTGACCCAGAGGACTCCAGACCGAATGCCTCAGCAAACCTACGCTGCATGGCCTCCCTGATCCTGCAAAGCCTGCATAAGGATCCTCTTATTCGTGGTATCAAGGAGAAGGACCAATACTGGCTGGCAACCCTCCTTGATCCACGTTACAAGGGTAAGGTTGCAGACCTTATCTTGCCATCGCAGAGGGAGCAGAGGATGAAACATCTTTGGGAGGCCTTGCAGAAAGGTCTGTGCAACGCGTTCCTAGAGACTGGGAGGTTACAAACTCCTGTTTCTGGACAACGTGTTGCTGAGGCTTCGGTCAGTCAAAGAAGGAGCTGTGGAGAAGGTGGCCGTCTGACCGATGCGTTCAGACAATTTTTTAGTCCGCAGCCCCAAGGTATGATCCATTCCAGCAACCATCGCCAGTGTCTGTTTTACATGGTGCAGGAATACCTAGGGGCAAGATCTGACTTGGACACCTTTCCCACCGAAAATCCTCTGGGTTACTGGGTCTTGAGGATGGATCACTGGCCAGAGCTTGCACAATATGCAATTGAGCTACTGTCCTGTCCTGCATCCAGCGTTTTCGGAACGCACATTCAGTGCTGCTGGAGGCTTTGTAGTCGATCACAGGGTGCGTCTGTCCACCGACTCGGTTGATCGACTGACCTTCATAAAAATGAATCAGTCTTGGATCACCACCAGCTACCAAGCACCTGATGCTGATGTAACTGAATATTTTTTTTTTAAATGTCAGATCCCTTCAAAGACTGCCTATGCTGATGCTGAGTGACTATCCTGTTATGCTGAGTAATTATCCTCTTCCTCCTCAATGATCATGCTGATAGCTTGTAAGAACATTTTTGGTTCTGGGCGCCGCCACCAGTGCCTAAGGCCCAATTTTTAAGCCCCTGTTTAACAGGGGCATGTAATTACAATTTTGGATGCAATTCTTTGCAGCAGGGCTCGTTCCTGCGTTCCAACTAGAGTATCTGTGAGGGATTGCAGTGTTGTAGCACCAGCACCAGTGCCTAAGGCCCAATTTTTCAGCCCCTGTTCAACAGGGACATGTAATTAGAATTCTTGATCTAATATTTCACAGCAGGGCCATTTCTGCGCCCACCAAGATTAACCGTGAGGACTTATGCCCCGTACACACGATCGGACTTTGTTCGGACATTCCGACAACAAAATCCTAGGATTTTTTCCGACGGATGTTGGCTCAAACTTGTCTTACATACACACGGTCACACAAAGTTGTCGGAAAATCCGATCATTCTAAACGCGGTGGCGTAAAACACGTACGTCGGGACTATAAATGGGGCAGTGGCCAATAGCTTTCATCTCTTTATTTATTCTGAGCATGCATGGCACTTTGTCCGTCGGATTTGTGTACACACGATTGGAATTTCCGACAACGGATTTTGTTGTCGGAAAATGTTATATCCTGCTCTCAAACTTTGTGTGTTGGAAAATCCGATGGAAAATGTGTGATGGAGCCACACACAGTCGGAATTTCCGACAACTAGGTCCTATCACACATTTTCCGTCGGAAAATCCGACCGTGTGTACGGGGCATTACAGTGTTGTGGCACCACCACCAAAGGCCCAATTTTTCTGGCCCTGTTCAACAGGGGCATGTAATTACAATTCTTGATTGAATATTTCACAGCAGGGCACGTTTCTGCGCCCACCAAGATTAACTGTGAGGACTTACAGTGTTGTGGCACCAGCACCACCACCACCAAAGGCCCAATTTTTCAGCCCCTGTTCAACAGGGGCATGTAATTACAATTCTTGATCTAATATTTCACAGCAGGGCCCGTTCCAGCACCCAAGAGTAACTGTGAGGACTTACAGTGTTGTGGCACTAGCACCATCACCAAAGGCCCAATTTTTCTGGCCCGGTCCAACAGGGGCATGTAATTACAATTCTTGATCTAATATTTCACAGCAGGGCCCTGTGAGGGCTTACAGTGTTGAGGCCACAACACCACCTAAGGCCCAAATTTCTGCTGAGTATATATGGCAGGCCCCTACTTTCAAACATCCAACTTACATACGACTCCTGCTTGCAAACGGAAGGAGACAACAGGAAGTGAGATGAAATCTACCCCATAGGAAGGGAAATTTTCTCCTGTAAGAGTTAATATGGGAAAAACTTTTCTCCTTTCCACTGATGCTTTATCACCAATCCTTGTTTCACTAAAAACCCCAAATTTTCAAAAAACATTTGTCATTGGGACAAAAAGTGAGGTGAAATCTTCTGAAGAGGAGCACAGACAGCAAAACAAATGTCACAGGGGTGATAACCCTTCCCTATGTTTTCCAAAAAGCTTAAAAACAGATTTTTTGGCCGGAGCTACACTTTAAAAATGTACCAGTTCAAAATTACAAACAGATTCTACTTAACAACAAACCTACAGTCCCTGTCTTGTTTGCACCGCCTGTATACTGCTGTTCAGAGTATATAGGGCCTGGGGGCCCCACGCCTTTCCTTTTTTTAATTTGGGTGCGGGGTTCCCCTTAATATCCATACAGGACCCAAAGGGCCTGGTAATGGACTGGAGGGTACCCATGCCATTTGTCTCACTGATTTTCATCCATATTGCCAGGACCCGACATTACTTTAAAGCCGCAAGCAGTTTTAAATTACTTTTTTTCCTTTAAAAATGTCATTTTGTGCAGGGACTGTTCTAAGCACGGGAAACACGCGCCGCTTTACAGGCATACTATAGACACCCCCCAGGTACGATATTTAAAGGAATATTTCACTTTTTTCACTGCTCCTGAAAAAACTGCCGTTTTTAAAAGTTTTTTTGCATTGATACATGTCCCCTGGGGCAGGACTCGGGTCCCCAAACCCTTTTTAGGACAATACCATGAAAATTAGCCTTTAAAATGAGCACTTTTGATTTTGAACGTTCGAGTCCCATAGACGTCAATGGGGTTCTAACGTTCGTGCGAATCTTCGGTCCGTTCGCAGGTTTTGGTGCAAACCGAACCGGGGGGTGTTCGGCTCATCCCTAATAGAGTGCTACCAGATGCCAGACAACAGATCAGAGATCCCCACACCAGACGCAGCAGCTCACCAGACTCACTCGAGCCACATAGCACATCTCATACCAGGACTAGATGATCAGGCTCAGGTAATCTTACTCCTAGGGAGACATATCTTGCAAGTCCACAAAGTAAGAAAACTGATCAATGGTCCTAAAAATGCCCCATATGCCCAAAAACTGGATCTCGGGTGGGTCATTATAGGTGATGTTTGCCTGGGAGGTGCACACAAATCCACATCTGTTAATAACCTGCTCACTAGTACCCTCGAGAATGGTCGTCCTTCTCTTTTCCAACCCTGTCAAAATCACATCCTCATAAAGGAGCTACCACACAACAATCCTGTATCTCTTCCCTTCCTAAGTCCCCTCTGTGACAGCAATACCTAGGACAACGATCAAAGCGACTTAGGAAGCACAGTGTTCAGGAGAACAAAGGAAGATAACCAGGTAGCAATGTCCATTGAGGATAGGCTCTTCTTAGAAGTTATGGAAAGGAGTATGGAGAAAGACGGGACTAATAGCTGGGTTGCACCTCTTCCCTTTAGACCACAAAGACGACGTTTGCCTAACAACAGAGAACTAGCATATAAACGTCTCACTTCCCTAAGACACAATCTTCAAAGGAAACCAGAGATGAAAGAACATTCCTTTTCCTTCATGGAGAAAATATTCCAGAATGGTCATGCTGAGATAGCCCCAAACCTCAAAGACTCAGATGAATGCTGGTACTTACCTATATTTGGGGTCTATCACCCTAAGAAGCCAGGGCAGATTAGAGTGGTGTTCGATTCCAGCGCCAAACATGAAGGTGTCTCTCTAAATAATGTCCTTCTCTCTGCCCCTGATCTTAACAACAGACTATTAGGAGTACTTCTTCGCTTTCGCAAAGATTCAGTCGCATTCATGGCAGACATACAGCAAATGTTCTATTGCTTTCTTGTTAAAGAAGAACACTGAAACTTTCTGAGGTTTCTCTGGTTCAGGGACAACAACCCCTCTGGAGACATCACAGAATACCGCATGAGGGTGCACATATTTGGCAACAGTCCTTCCCCTGCAGTTGCTATATATGGCGTCAGACACTCTGCTAGAGTGAGAGAGTTAGAGTATGGGTCCGATGTCAGACAATTTGTGGACAAGGATTTCTATGTAGACGATTGCTTGAAATCACTACCCACAAATGAAGCCGCAATCATTCTCCTTAAAAGAACTCAATCAATGCTTGCTTGTTCCAACGTAAGACTCCATAAGATTGCTTCCAACAGTAGAGAAGTTTTAGAAGCCTTTCCTGTCCAAGATCGTTCTAACGAGTTAAAGGACTTAGATCTAGGCACAGACTCACTTCCCATGCAACGCAGTCTTGGTTTGCTTTGGGACTTAAAGTGGAGTTCCACCCACTTTTACAACTCTTCAGCATCCCTCACTAAACTGTGCACTGTAAACAAATTGGATATTTTTAAATTTTTTTTCTCAGCACCTACTGTATATCTGCTGTATTCATTTTTCACTTCCTCCTCCCTGGCCGCAGCCCATCGCATCATTTCCTGTTTGCAATGCCTTCTGGGGAGGGGAGGCAACTTCCTCTGAAACTGCCGTTGCTATGGAAACCTGACCTGAAACCTATTACACTGCTTGTGCTGCACTGAGCATGTGCAAGATCTGCAAGGATGAGATCCAGGAAGAAATACAGTCTGGCTTCAGATGCCCACACTTAAGATGGCCACGGCCTGCTGTAAGTTTATAAAATAACAAACTACTGCTTTAACCCCTTCCCGCCGACCGAACGCGTCCTCGGCTTTCCGGGGTTATACCGGGATGATGCCCGCAGCTGCAGGCATCATCCCGGTACCGTTGTTTTCAGCGGGCGATCGGCTACCCGAATATAACAACCGATGCGGCTAAAAGCCGCTCGGTTGTTATACCGGAGGAGCGGGAGGGGACATCCCCCCCCTCCCGCCGCCTCCCGCCGCTGTTACCGGGCCTCCCGTGCGATCGGGAGGCCCGGTGTCCGGTCCGCTGCCTTCGGCGGCTGGGGGCGGACTGGAACGAAGCTGCGAGCGGCTTCGTTCCAGCCTTCTTCTTGTAAATGCGGAAGCGACGTCATGACGTCACTTCCCGTTTACTCGGCTGCCAATGGCGCCGAATTTAAAAAAGTACACAGTATTCAGAATCGCCGTTTTCGGCGATCTGAATACTTTGAAGTGTAAAGGAGGGATGGGGGGTCTTTTAGACCCCCGATCCCTCCATAAAGAGTACCTGTCACCACATATTACTGTCACAAGGGATGTTTACATTGCTTGTGACAGCAATAAAAGTAAAAAAAAAAAAAAAAAATTTAAACACAATTTATAAAGTACAAAAATAAATAAATTAAATAAAAAAAAAAAAAAAAATTTTTTACAGTGCCCCTGTCCCCGCGAGCTTGCGCAGCGAAGAAAACGCATACGGAAGTTGCGCCCGCATATGTAAACGGTGTTCAAACCACACATGTGAGGTATCGCCGCGATCGTCAGAGCGAGAGCAATAATTCTAGCCCTAGACCTCCTCTGTAGCTCAAACCTGGTAACCGTAAAATTTTTTTAAAGCGTCGCCTATGGAAATTCAAAGGTACCGTAGTTCGTCGCCATTCCATGAGTGCGTGCAATTATAAAGGGTGACATGTTTGGTATCTATTTACTCGGCGTAACATCATCTTTCACATTATACAAAAAAATTGGGGTAACTTTACTGTTTGGATTTTTTAAAATTCATGAAAGTGTCACTTTTCCAAAAATTTGCGTTTAAAACACCGCTGCACAAATACCGTGTGATAAAAAATATTGCAACAATCGTCATTTTATTCTCTAGATTCTTTGCTAAAAAAATATATATAATGTTTGGGGGTTCTAAGTAATTTTCTAGCAAAAAATATGGATTTTAACTTGTAAACACCAAATTTCAAAAATAGGCTTAGTCATGAAAGGGATAAACTAACAAAACAGACCTAACTTTACTAGAATACATTAAGCTTGTGTATTATAGGGGTATTTTTATTTAAAAAGTATAATTTCGGCCAGAACACCACTTTAAGATCTGACACATTTACTTTCCAAGTAAACACCGAAGAAAAACCCTTTACCCGTAGAGGTATCCTGTCTACCATAAACAGCCTGTATGATCCTTTAGGCTTTGCAGCACTTGTCACCATCCAGGGTAAAGCACTACTGAGAGACTTAACCTGTGAGTCGCTAGATTGGGACCACCCTCTCCCCACCGACAGGAAGAACTTATGGCTAGAGTGGAAGGACTCACTAACAGCTCTATCCAACCTTAAAATTCCATGACCATATGCTCCTCTGTCATCTGCTGATGTTCAGATGCAAAGACTTTGTGTGTTTTCGGATGCTTCTGTTAAAGCAATTGCTGCTGTAGCTTACCTGAAAACCATAGACACTAAAGGACAATGCCACATAGAGTTTGTAATGGGGACAGCAAAACTTGCACCACTTCTCAAACACACCATACCCAGGCTGGAAAAGCAAAACTGCACATGGATCTTCAACCCACCTCACTCTTCTAATATGGGAGGTGTTTGGCAGAGGGTGATAGGTATAGCCCAAAGAATTCTTGATTCTATCTTTCTACAAGTAGGAACTGCAAAGCTTACTCACAAATGTTTAGTGACATTTATGGCAGAGGTTACAGCTATCATTAACGCCAGACCTTTGACATCAATTTCAAGTGACTCTGAGGATCCAGTGGTCCTCACACCTGCCTTGTTACTCTTGCAAAAGACTAGTCTTACCGGTGCTCCAGCTGGAGAGTTTTGCGAGAAAGACCTTTACAAACGTCAATGGAGACAAGTACAAACCCTTGCCAATACCTTCCGTAAGGTCGAGGTCAAGATCTTTCAACAGAATGAGGCTAAAGTATTCTTGAGACCAGTGACCGAACGTATTCTGTTGCTCTCTACGGAGGACTCTGTTAGTGACATCACTTGATGTCAGGCGGGGAGTGTTCTGTCCACCAGATGTCTTGTTGGTGTTTTATACTGGTATTTGTACCTGTGTTAAATTTACATGCAAAATGTGTAATTTACTTAAGACAATCGTATGTGCTGTGCAGGCTCCACCTAGCGTTCCTTTTTGGTATTGCTGCGTCTCTGTTTATCTCTTTATTTGTATGTATATTTGAGGAAGTTGTCAGCAAGCAGGGAATTCTGGGTAGACAGGAAGTCAACCATCCACCATTCTTTTCAACACATTGCAAGAAGCAAGTCATGTATTTCTCTATCGCCATCACCTCTTAGAGATCTTAAAAAGAAAGTTTTTATTATCTCATCTTGTACTGTATATCGTTATTTATGCAATGTATGCTGTATTGTATGCAATATTGTACTTATTGAGGTCTATTTCTGTTATTTTGTAGTTTCACCTGGCTTGTTCTAATAAAACTGAGATCAAAGAAATATGGTATCTACAGTTATTGGGATGAGAAGGTTTAGCTTTCGGCTCCTTGAATCAGAACAAGCCATGCTTAGTCTGATGTGTGAGGGATGGGTCTGTCTATGACAGCAATCACTGGGCAGGATGGGCAGAATAGATCACATGGTCGGCTGGTGATCAGGGATGTTAAATAGGTGAACAGTGGTTTGTACAATCATGGAGGATCTCCTCTTCCTCCTCCCACACTGCCCTGTGTCCCCCCTCTATCACCCCCTGGCTACAGTCTGGGGCCCTCTTCTCCCCAATCTCAGATGTCCCCCTCTCTATCAGGAGCCCCCCCGTGCCTAGGTGTACGCAGCCAATTGCACTAGGGTGTGCACCCCACAGCTCAAACGTGTGAGTGTGGCTTTTTTACTCTGAGACTAGGTGCAGGAACTCAACCATGCCCCCCACTTTTCCCCGGGTGGGGGAGCAAGAGAGCGCGCTGCAGCAAATAGTGGGTTTGATCAAATTAGAGTGGGAGAGTCTTAAAACTGCATTAAATACCAGGAGTGTGCTACGTACAGAGTGCAAGGTTCAGGGATGCACCACTTGCAGAGTGCAGGGTTCAGGGTGCGTATCTCATTGGCCACCTTAAACCAAAAACAACTCCTCTTCCCCCCCTCCCCTAGTACGAGTTCTCCCACCGCCAAATCTCCATCCTTGACATCCCCGTATCTAGTGTAAATCTTATTCCCCCACCTTGTACAAATGCAACACAGACCTCAGATACAGCGTGCCTTGATGCGAGCGGGAGATGTTATTCCTCATCACGCTCTGTCATAAGACAGGGTAGAGACACAAGGAGCCTAGTGGAAGCTTCCTTGGCTCTGTTACACAGGCAGCAGCCAGCGTTGAAGCGGGTGGCAGCAATGCCTGGATGCCCGGTACCCCCTCCTTTCCTGTGCATTACACCAGCTGCTCCCAGGGACTTTGGGGGGGGGGGCGGGTGACGGGTTCATTGCAGCCACACAGAGTGCACATCTATGCCCTTTTCTGTGCTGATCCCCGGCCGCTCCCCATTTACTTTCTTAATGGTGGAGTCAGGTGAGATTCTGCTGACTGGGCTCAGTATGGAGTGAGACATGTTTACTGTCTCCCACTACAGGAGCTGGCAGCGGCTTCACTGACAGAATAACGGAGCTGAAGAGAGCTGGGTGAGCTGGAGGAGAAGAAAGGAGACCCTCTCTCAATGCAGATGCACGGTGCCCAGGCTGAGGTTGCCACTCTCATTAATACTACTACTAGACTCCATGGATGTGTGGCACTAGGAAGTCTTTCTTCTTTTACCTCTAGTCAAACAATAGTGTTAGGTGTGTTCAATTTTGATAGACAAACATTATTGAGTGAGTAAACGTACAGTTTGAGGGTCTCCTAAACAGGCCAAGTCAACGTTTATCTAGACTATATAGCTCCGGGGGGAAAAATACTTATATTTCTTTGCAGCAGAATGCTTACTTCTAAGGGCCCAGCCTCTATAGGTTCAGCATAGTGTAAACACCCTCCAGCTCTTTTTAAAGTGTAACATTGGGCAAAGCTTTTAAAAATACATATGCAGGTTATGTCTGGTATTAACACAGAAGTGTTTTTCTTAGTCTTGATTAACAATTATTTTTACCTGTTGATCCTGTCAGTCCCTGCCTCAGCTGCTAAATGTTCACAGCAGCTGTCAATCACTACAGATTGGAAAAAGGTATGGGGAAGCACCAACCTGCAGAGCCTCCAAAAAAGAACAGAAATTGGAAGGATCAGTGGTTTTTCAACATTTATTCACACATAAAAAAAAACAAAAAAAACAACTGCCACGACTACAGTAACAATTTAAAAATTGAGTTAACAACTTTAATATTTGGGTTTACATACACTTTAAGCTTTCATTGGTAGATAAATAAATACTTCAGAGGACCAGGTTGAACGCTCTGTGTCAGGCTGCCTTGTACTGAACAATTGCCAGCCTGATTAAGAATAAATTTGGTCCCCTTTGTCTGGCCTGTATGTAGTCATCTAATGTGGTCTTAATTACGGCAAAGGGGACTGTTTGGACAGCAGAATTTGGATACTGGTAAACTAAAAAAATGTGGCCAGCCCAGTATAACTCCTCCTACTCCCAGCAGGCCTTCATTTTGTGGAAAAGTAGTTTGAACATAGACATGACTGGGTGGTTTGGAGGGAAGATGATTTGTTCATTAACCACCTCAATACAGGGCACTTACACCCCTTTCCTGCCCAGACCAATTTTCAGCTTTCAGCGCTCTCACACTTTGAATGACAATTACTCAGTCATGCAACACTGTACCCATATGAAATTTGCGTCCTTTTGTTTCACACAAATAGAGCTTTCTTTTGGTGGTATTTAATCACTAGTGGGTTTTTTATTTTTTGTGCTATAAATAAAAAAGGCCATAAATTTGGTGAGAAAAATGCCTTTTTCTTTGTTTCTGTCATAAAATTTTGCAAATTAGTAATTTTTCTTCATAAATTTTGGCCACAATTTATACTGCTACATAGCTTTGGTAAAAATAACCCAAATTAGTGTATATTATTTGGTCTTTGTGAAAGTTATAGAGTCTACAAACTATGGTGCCAATCACTGAAAATTGATCACATCTGATCAGTACATCAGGTGTATTTCATTTCTTGAGACACTAACAAGTCAGAAAAGTACAAAACCCCCCAAATGGCCCCTTTTTAGAAAATAGACATTCCTAGGTATTAAGTAAGTAGCATGGTGAGTTTTTTTAAGTTGTATTTTTTTCCCACAATTCTTTGCAAAATGAAGATTTTTATTTTTTATTTTTACAAACTCGTCATATTATCAGGTTACTTCTCACACACAGCATATGCATACAACAAATTACACCCCAAAATACATTCTGCTACTCTTCCCGAGTATGGCAATACCACGTGTGAGACTTTTACACAGCCTGGCCACATACAAAGGCCCAACATTGAAGTAGCACCTTCAGGCGTTCTATGAGCATAAATTACATAGATCTCATTTCTTAACCACCTATTACACCTTTTGAAGGCCCTGGAGCACCAGGACAATGGAATTGCCCCCAAAATGACCCCATTTTGGAAAGCAAACACCCCAATGTATAACCTATGAAGCATAATGAGCCTTTTGAATGGTTCATTTTTTTCCAGAAGTTTATGGAAAATGTGTAAAAAAATTAACACTTTTTTTTTACACAAAGTTGTCAATTTATAAGATATTTCTAACACATAGCATGTATATAGCAAAAATTATACCCCAAAATACATTCTGCTACTCTTCCCGAGTATGGAGATACTACATGTGTGAGACTTTTATACAGCCTGGCCACATACAGAGGCCCAACATTGAGGCTTGGTTCACACTGGAACCCGCTGCGGATCGCACAGGAGCGCTGTGCGTCCCTGTTCCCCGTTTCAGGGAGGAATCAGGGCCAAATCTATGCCTGAATTTAGCCCTGAAACTGAGCAAAAGACGCACGTTTCTGTGCAGTGCACTCTGCAGCCGCAACAGAGATATATGAACCGGCTCCATAGGGAGCCAGTCACATTCTTCTCTAATTCTCATAGTTGTGAACCCGGCCTGAAGTAGTACCTTCAGGCGTGCAAGGAGCATAAATTACTCATCTCATTTCATTCCTATCTATCACACTTTTGAATGTCCTTGAGCACCAGGACAGTAGAAGTACCCACAAAATGACCCCATTTTGCAAAGCAAACACCCCAACGTATATTGGCATGGGCTGCAGATAGGTACTCGGGTACTCTGATGGCCTGGTGACAAGTACTCGGGTACTCTGATGGGTACACATAGGTACTCGGGGACTCTGATGGGCTGGTGACTGGTATTCGGGTACTCTGAAGGGCGGTGGCGGGTACTCAGGTACTTGGTACTTATATGAACTGTGACAGGTACTTTGACAGGTCCTCTTTATTGGGGGGGGGGGCAATCAGTGTGTGTTGGTGTACACTGTAAGCGAAAATGAGATGTTACCGCAATCTCCTTCTCACACACGATCGGTGTGTGAGGAGGAGAACCCGGTAACATCTCGTTACCGCTCTATGTTTACATTTGGTCATCGGCTGTGAAAGGATCACAGCCGATCACATGGTAAATAGCCACCGGCCAATGGCTGTTTACCAGCATCAGTGACGAGCAGTGTTCCCGGGAACACGCCATCAACGTGCACGCGCAGCACGCTCATGCGCCGTGCAAAGTGGGACGGTACCATCTGTGATCGACCGTGACTTCATCATGGCCGATCATGTGGTAAACAGCCATGCCCAATGGCTGTTCACCCCCCCTGGTGGCGAGCATTGTCGCTGTGACATGCCGCCACGAAGGTACAGGGCTGCGCGCACACGATCGTGCGCATGCCCTGTTTAAATGGACGGACGTCATATGGAGCCCGCCCAGAACAAGAGCTGCGCCACTGGCCGTCATATGACGGGCGGCAATCAGTTAAGGGGGTTTTGGAAGAAAGAAGAGGTTTTGTGCTGCGAGGGTGGGAGGAGGAGGATTTATGCTGGAAAAGGGAATTTAGGGGAAATGGGATTTGCGAGAATAAGGCTACCCATATACGGTTTGAATTTCGGCAGATTGAGCAGGAACCGGATGAGATTTGAACTGGTAACGGGCAGCCTGAATATCCCGAGTCGATCGATCAACTTGGGTGCAACCAGCCTGTCGGATTCTCTTAAGATTATCGCTAGTGGCTTACAAATTCACCCGTGGTTGCAGGAAATAAATTCAAACAGTGTTTGGCCTGTCTTAGGCTTTTTGCTGGGACAGGGATTTGTGTGTGTGTGTGTGTGTGTGTGGTGGGGAGGGGGTGGATTTGGTGTGGGGAAAACATTTGACAGTGAAGAGGAAGATTTGTACTAGAAGGGGGGATCTGTGCTAGAAGGGAAATGGGATTTCTGACTTACCGTAAAATGCATTTTTCTGAATTCATTGACAGACAGCGCTTCATTATTCAGAACCATAGGGTTATATCGCCTCCTACAGGAGTAGGACACTAGGCAGATAAAAAAGACTTGGCTACACCTATGGGCAGTCCTAGGTGATATACACCCCCCTCTCTGCTATAGGCCTTCAGTTTAGTAACAAGCAGTGTCAGAAGCATCAAAACTCCTTAGAGGGGTGGGTGCTGTGTCTGTCAATGAACTCAAAGAAATGGATTTTACGGTAAGTCAAAAATCCCATTTTCTCTATCGTTCTTTGACAGGCACAGCACTCCATTATTCAGAACCCTAGGGACGTCCCAAAGCAGTGCCAAACATGAGGGGTGGGACAATGAAAAATCCCAATGCCAACCAGGTAAGAGGAGCTCAACACAGAACTGGAGCCCAACCTGAACAATACACTCCCAAGAGAGATTAGACCCTCTAAACAGCAGCCCGCAACACCTTGCAGCCAAAAGAAGCATCCTCAGATGCCAGCACAATTTTGTGAAAGTGTACACCGACGACCAAGTGGCCGCCTTGCAAACCAGCGCATCTGACACCTGATGATGGAAGGCCCAAAAAGCAGTCAGCAGCCAAGTAGAATGCGCCGTAACAGGGAAAGGAGGAACCAAACCCCTGATAGAATAGACCAGATCCATCTAGAAAGGTTGCAGAAGAAGCAGACAGCCCCTTTTTTGGCCCATCCGTGATCACAAACAATGAGTCTGATCTGCGAAAAGACCCTGTGACTGCCAAATACACCTGAATCGCCCACACATTCAGGGCATGTAAGGTAAATCCCTTAGGACATTTTGACCTGGGACACAGGGAAGGCAATACAACATCCTTATTTAAAAGGAATCAGAGGAGGGAACCACGGACAAGGACACTTCATCTTTGTGGATCGCCAAGTAAGAACTATGGAGGGCGTGTCCAAGATGGCCACCGGAGCAGACGTGCATTGAGAGAGCTCCGCTCGGCCTCACAATACATCCTTGCTACCCTGCAGCCTGACAATCCTAACCTGCTGAAAACGGATGAGGGAGTGGCGGTGACCGGCATGACCAAAGGGAAAGGTACCCTGTCCACCTGTAAGTCCCAAAAAGTAGCTCCAAGCCCCACTGCACGGACCACTCATCCCACCAAAGCAACCAACATGGCGTCTCAGGCAGAGAGGGAACAGTCCAACTTTGAAGCCCTTATGCAGGCAATTAACACCTGCCAATCGACCCTCACGGGTAAGATTGAACACATGCAGCTGGATATTCAGTTTTCGTTCCCGCCTTACTGAGGCTGAGCACCGGGTGGGGGATACAGAGGACACACTGCAGGAGCATACAGTCTCACTCCACATGCTGCAAACTATAATTTAAAACCCTGGAGACACACGCGGAGGAGGCTGAGAACCATAATATACGGAACAATCTCCGCATAGTAGGGCTGCCTGAGGGGGTGGAGGGCAGGGACCCCACGGCATTCACAGAACACCTGCTCAGAACCCTTCTCCCACATGCAACCTTCTCCAGCTTTTTTGTGGTGGAGAGGGCACATAGAATGCCTGCTACCCAGGGGCCCCTGGGAGCTCCTCCACGCACTTTTATCCTAAAACTGCTTAACTTTAAGGACCGGGACCTAGTTCTGCGTGAAGCAAGAAAGACAGAGCAATTGAGACATGAAGGAGCCAAACTGATATTTCCTGATTTCTCAGTGGATACTCAGAAAATGCGCCACTCCTTTGACCACATGAAGCTCAATCTGCGCAACAAGAAAATCAAATACAGCATGCTATTCCCTGCGAGGCTGAGAGTACAAGATGGCGAAACCGTTAGATTTTTTACTTCCCCTGAAGACGCATCGCAATAGCTGGAGACTCTGCCTAGAAGATAACAAGCGGCATGTGATCACTGGTATGTTTGCTTTATCCTCTCCACTTCTATGGCTAACTAACTTCCCTGGTATGCGTGACTTAACTGTGCACACGCTGCTGTTCTCCTTTACTGACACTGATGCAGGAGATGGTATCTGGATATGACATGCTGCTACAGCCCGCAGCGAGGCCGGCATTTCTACTAGGCCTGTGCACCGGATGCTCCACTATACGCTGCCCTAAAGTGGAGCTGGATACTTGTTGATTTTTCTTTCTTTCTGAAAAAATTTGCAATAAGTTTCTCTGTAAGCCTTGTTCCCCCGGTGTAATCTTTTCCAGGTGCCCGCACAATCTGCAGGTATCGTTTATCCGTTCTGTAATACTGGAGGACTCAGTGTATGTACTTTGGCATTCAGGTTGCCATGACTGTTTTTGGGAAAGAAGCAAACCGAAGTTTGGGGGGTGGTGCGGGGTGGAGGGGTTTGGACGGTTGCGGGAGTGATGGTGTTTGCTCTCTTTTGGGTTTGTTTAATCTATTTTTCTATGATACTTTATGCATACGTTTTTTCCCCCAGGAATGTCTGCGGTTCTGATTTCTCCCCACCAGGTGGCGCAGGGGATCCCCTTGGTGAGGTTCTCATACAGGCGAATATTGTGCTGTCCTATTTGTGCATGTTAATAACCTCTTTGTTGCTCATGCTGCTCGGTTGCCCCCTAGGATATGTAGTGATAACAGGATAACTCCCTTGACTATACTGTCTTGGAATGTCCGAGGTCTGAATTCCAAGATCAAACGTTACTGGTGTTTAACTGTTTGAAAAAAATATACCCCCATACATGTATATTGCAGGACACATTTGTTGGGGAGCAGGATGCTGGCCCTTTGGAAACCCTGGGTAGGGGCGTGTTACCATGCCACTCATTCCTCATTCTCTAGGGGTGTCAGTGTCCTGGTCCACAAGTCTCTTGGGTTTATCCTGCTGGACCTCGACCTTGACTCAGAAGGGAGATATGTGGCCCGCCATGCCTTGTGTGATAGGCTAGAACTCCTGATTGTGGGGCTCTATGTACCTCTCCCAGCCACCTTGGACATCCTCCAGAAACTTACCCCGCTGATGGCACGGTGTCCCTCGGCCGGTGTAATTCAAGCCGGGGACTTTAACATGACCCCCGACCCTACCCTTGATAGATTCAATCCTGGACCCCTGGGTGTCTCCCCCCTATCGCAATGGGCAGACAACTATGGGTTCACTGACATATGGAGACTGAGGCATCCGGTACAGAAAATTTACATGTCACTCAGCTACGTTTGCTTCTTTTTCCAGAATAGACCTGATTTATACTACTGACTCCCTGCTCTCGCGGATACAAGAGGTGGAGATCCTGCCTCGTGGCATTTCAGATCACGCGCCCCTTTTACTGAAATTACAAACTGATTTGCCGGTGGGATCGGCGCTATGGAGGTTATCTGGTTTATGGGTAACTGATGAGCGGGTGACCCCTCTGGTTGAAGAAGAGCTGGGAGTCTACTGGGTACACAATGCTGGTACTGCCCCCCCCGATGCTTTGGGACGCCTTTAAGGCATACACTAGAGGGCAATATAAAACGGCCATTGGGAGGGTCAGGAAAGATACGATCCTAACAGGCGGAGAAGAAGGTTGTGTTGTTGGAGGATAGGTATGTGACCAATAAGGACGCTCTGACATACAGTATGAAGCCATGCAGTCTCCCCACAGGGAAATTTCCTTGCTGAGAGAGGAGACCACTAAGAAACAATTGCTTTCTCAGTCACAAAGAATTTTTGAACAGGGGGAAAGGACGGGTAGACTGTTGGCGTGGTTGGCCAGGGAGCGCTCGTCTACACCCCACATTGCACACATTAAGGATGACTAGGGAGTGGTGTATGATGACCCTGCTGGTATCAATGCTCAGTTTGCCAGGTTCTATGAGAGCCTTTATACATCTAGGGCTGACTTTACCCCTGGTAGTTTACATAACTTTCTGGACCATATAGAATTTCCACAGCTTTCGGATGAGGCCCGCAATACAATAGACGATCAAAGAGGTACAGCTTGCGGTGGCGACACTCCAAAAAGGCAAAACTCCAGGACCCAACGGCCTTCCGTCTGAGTTTTACAAGGCTAACTCTGAACTCCTTGTTCCTAAGTCACGGTCTGCTCCTAAACATGCTGGAGGAGGGGTGTCTTCCTCCCTCCATGTCGGAGGCAGTAATTGTGGTTATACATAAACCCAACAAGGACACTGCAAGCTGTGCCTCGTATCGCCCAAAATCGCTCTTGAATGTAGATGCCAAGAAGATAACTACTAAAATCCTTGCAACTAGACTAAATTCAGTCATTTTATCCTTAGTTAATGGTGATCAAACAGGATTTATGCCGGGTAAAGGTACCGATATAAATTTGTGTCATCTATTCACCAATATATCTCGGGCTGGGAGGGTGGACTCTCAGGGTGTTGTGGCCTCACTCAATGCCGAGAAGGCCTTCGACTCGGTAAAGTGGGAGTTCCTGTGGCAAATACTTGGCAGATTTAACTTTGGTCCCAAATTCGTCTCCTGGGTTAAACTAATATATAGCCACCCCTCTGCAAGGGTCCGTGCAAATGGCATGCTCTCTCCCTCCTTCTCCCTGGGTAGAGGCACTAGGCAGGGATGCCCACTTTCTCCAGGGCTCTTTGCCTTAGCTATAGAACCTCTGGCCATCCTCCTCAGGTCCCCTACAGTTAGAGGGATAGAAGTGGGTCCTCTAACTGAGAAACTCTCACTATATGCTGACGATACGCTCCTATACCTCCCAGACGCCTCATCATCCCTGTCAGCTGCACTGGAAATTATCGATAGTTACAGTTCCTTCTTGGGAATAAGGATAAACTGGTCCAAGTCTACCCTCTTCTTCCTCTCTCAGACTATCCCCCCTTTGGACCCACAGATACCATTGACTATGGTATCCAAATTTAAATATCTGGGGATTGAGGTACAGAGAGAACCCTCTCGGTATCTTACGGACAATCTTTACCCAATTCTACATAAACTGACTGCTAAATGCCAGGCTTGGAAATCACTCCCCCTCTCCCCGGTAGGAAGGATTAATCCCCTTAAAATTACATTCCTGCCTAAATTCCTCTATGTCTTTCGTAACACTCCTGTCCCCGTCCCTAATTCCCTTTTCCAGAAACTAGATCGAGTGATTGTTGCCTTCATTTGGGGGGGGGGGCTCCTAGGGTCGCAAAGACCACCCTACAGCTCCCTCTTTCGTTGGGTGGCCTGGCACTTCCCTGCTTTAAACAGTATTACTGGGCAGCAGTCACTGTTACGGTCAGGTGGTGGTTCGCCCAACCAAAATCCAACCCTTCGGTTAATCTAGAAGCTGCTATTCTGTGGTCATACTCGGCGCTAAGCAATTTGGTATTCAGAGGGCCCAAAGCACACCCTGAGATCACGACCTCCATGAGAACAACTGTCAGAGTCTGGGAGCAAATGTTGGTTAAACTTGGCAGCCTAGGGACCATCTCCCCATATACTCCACTATGGGGCAACCCTAAACTACATCACTTACAAATGGTTCCAGATCCAGCATTGTGGGCTAGCTAAGAAATTAAAGTGGTGCAACAGGTCATGTCGGGGGGTAAGATCCTTTCTTATGACACACTCAAAAATAATTTCCAGCTTCCCTCCAAGATGTTCTTCAGATACCTACAATTACGACACGCAATACAGGCACAATTTCCAGAAGTGGTCACAATGAAATCACATGGGGTAGAAAAACTCCTGATCTCTAAAAACACTGACCGTATCCTCTCCTCCCTATGTCTTAGGATATCATGTGAGGGTACTGATGGGGGAGATAGATCGTATGCTAAATGAAAGGAGAATTTGCCTGGCCTCGCTGACGATTGGGAGGAAGGGATCCAACAGTACATCCCACTGATGGTCTCAGCGAAGGACCGATATATCCATCTTAAATTTCTACACAGGGCGTACTACACGCCGCAGAGACTTTCTAGAATATACCCGGCACATTCGCCCCAAATGTAACACTGAGCTAGGCACCTTCATACATGTTGTCTGGTCCTGCCCTGTTATACAACACTTCTGGTCACAAGTAGAGGACACTATTAACTCAATAGGCCATTTGCAGATGGGGATGAACCCAATCGTTCTCCTCTTGGGAGTCTGCAACAATATTATAACCAGTACACATAAGAGATTGTGTTTTACGCCTCATTCTATGCTAGGAAAACTATACTACTTAAGTGGAAACAACCTGACCCTCCCACGGTCTCCCAGTGGAGGGCCCTAGTGAACTCCACACTCCCGCTCTATAAGCTTACTTACATGAATCGCAAATGCCAAGAAATTTGGGAAGATATGGGGAGAATGGACTAAGCAATAATGACCTAGGCAATTTGCTAGTGCTTCTGGTGGCTCTGCCCCCCCTCTCCCCCCATCTCTGCCCTCTGTCTACCCCTTGTCCCCCTTGCCCCATTGTCCCCTGTCCCCTCTCCCCCCTTCTCCTCCCCTATAGATTGTGTGGATGCTGGAAAAGATCCTAACACAAATTATACGTAGGAAGACAACTGAGTTAATGTTAACATTAATACAATTCTGCAAGTAATAATGATTTTATTCAAATGATGTAACCATACCTGTTATACAATCCATGCACAACTCTATACAATATTTCCATATTTCACTTATGACAATATTCAATGCACCTTTATGTATACCATGTACAACCGCAGAATGTTTTATTGTATGTATAAATTTCCGTTTTTTTTAGACAAACAAAAAAACTTTTCTGTTAAAAAAAAAAAAAAAAGAAAGAAATATGACATGGTAACGCCTACAGTTCCGACACTCTGTGAGCAGAGGTGACAGCAACCAAAAAAGCCACCTTCTGGGACAGAGCAAGCAGAGGAACCTCCTGAATATTTTCAAAGGGAGGAGAACCGAACGCACCAAGAGCAGATCCCATGGCAGTAGAAGAGACCGCACCGGTAGAGGCAGATGATGAACCCCTTGATTAACAGTACGCACCAGGGACTGCAAGTTCAGGGGATGCCAAAGAAAACCGCCAAGGCCGACACCTAGCCCTTGATGGTACTCAAGGCCAAGTTCTGCCCAACTCCCCCGTGAAGGGAGGTCGAAAGCCGAGTCACGGAGAAAGAACAAGAATAAAAGCTAAGCGCCTCATACCAGGATATGCATGTGATCCATGTCCGGTGGTAAATCTTCCTAGAGGAGGGCTTCCTAGCCTTCAGCAGCGTCGTAACTTCAGCAGCTGGCTCATAACAGCCAGGCCTTCAAAACCAGCGACTGAAGCAGGATGGAAGATCGGCCCTTGGAACAGTAGAACCTCCCTGAGAGGCAGTTGCCAAGGGACGTCAGCGACCAAGCGCACCAGGTCGGCGCACCAAGACCGACAAGGTCATCCGGGCCCACTAGAATGACCGGAATCCCTTCGGCCTCGACCCTGCGCAAAAGTTGCGGCAGAATCTAGAGAGGAGAGGCATAGATCCGACTATACCGGCCCCACGGGGCCACTAGAGGAGCCCGTGACCTTGCCAGAAACCTCGGTACCATTCCGTTAAGCTGGGATGCCAACAGGTCTACCTCGGGAGTGCCTCATCGGAGACATATACGATGAAACACGTCCTGGTGAAGGAACAACCATGTGGACCAACACTAGACTGAGGCAACCGCCTGCCATTTTTCCACTCCTAGAAAGTCGACCTCCATGATCCATACATAGTCTGATCGCCCGAATTCCCAGGATATTGATCGGCAGTCCGGATTCCTCTGGCATCCAACGACCCTGAGCAGAACCCAGTCCCAGGACACCACCCCACTCAGACTAGCATTGGTGGTAACCACTGTCCAATACAAGGGGAGAAAGGATGTGCCCTGCCAAAATCCTTGAGTGTGAAGCCACCAGACCAGGGACCCCCAGTTTTCTGGCTCAGCCAAAGCCGATAGCCGAGAGACCTTGGGCACTTTACATCAGAATCTCACTTGAAGGGAGCTTGTATGGAACTGCGCAAATGGAAACGCATTGAAGGTAGATACCATCAGGCCCAACACCCATGCGCCATTTACTAGCCTATATGCCTAAGCGCCACCTGGGAAAATGCAAAGAACACAGGGGGGCCACTGACTGAGACCTCCGGTGCCTTAGGCCCCGCACAAGGGCGTCACTGAGATCCCACACAGGCAGTGCCGGGACAAGGTCAAACAGCGCCCAGGGCGAACATGCCAAGCTGCGCCCCCACCCCACCCCGACCAATTAACTTACACATACCTGATCATTATAACTACATATAGAGTGCAGAGGTCAGGATTGGATACATTTCAAAGTACAAAAATCATTAGCAAAGATAATGTACATTTTGCAGGAGTCAGGAGAGGAAAACATACAGAGTGCAGAGACCAGGAGTATATACACCCTAGTGCATAGCAGTACCCCTATAAATTATATCAAATTTAGTGTATGTGTCATTATCAAATATGACCAAGTAAATTATATATATATATATCACATAAATATGGAACCAAAATACCAGTGCTGCTAACAAAATTGTGAGGGGGCGAATCCCAGACTCCTGGAGCTGTAAGTAGAATACCAAAACATATAATGCAAACAACTCATAAATCTTTAATTACATATCACATGTATGTGGGACCAAATTCCCTGTGCTGCAAAAACATTTTGTGTGGGAGTTAAGACCACACTCCTGGTACTGTAAATAAAAAAAATGAAATACTATAACATATAACGTGAATAACTCCCAAATAGTATTCAAATAAGTCAAATTATTATGGTTCATTTGCACACAATTTGGTGTTGGAGTTACTACCAAACTCCTAGTGCTGCAAATCAAACACAGTGCAAAGTACTATAAAGTGCACTATAAATAAACAGTCTACTAGAGAGCAACTGCTCTTGTGCACATTGCTGGATTAAGAGCACGTGGCCGACAGATTCCTCCATCCACACAAGTGGGGTGGATGAGGGAATTCCCCGACTCTTCCCTATCAGGATACACTGATTAGCACTGCAGCCGTTTGGCTTCAAACAGCTACTTTGAACAAAGATTTCCAGCAGAAGCGGATGTAACAATCGGTTTCTGCCTAACAGAGAGGGTTACACACTGATCAAAATTCAGCCCCCCGCACTAAACCCGACGAATTCTGATGAGTGTACCCAGTTTTACCTTGTCCTTTGCTGCTCCCTGCAGTGCTGTTACTGGCCCCCTACAAAGACAGTGGTCACACTCCAGCCTCCACTTTGGACCATACAGGGTTAATTTTCCTGTAGATGTGATTGTGTCTAGGGAGGGGGAGGGCAATAGAGCTGGCTGAAGCATAGAATCAGGTAGGTAAAAAAAGACTATACCCCCTTTCTCCCCCCTCCCCCACACTGCAAGAGTGAACTTTATTGGAGTTGGGCTGGGATAATAAATCACATCCTTCCCTGTGTAATTCTTATATTCTTCAGTAGATTAAGAATTTGTGTGACATTTCAGGTGCTACATAGATGTAATCCACATAATATCTTATTAAAAAAAAAATTCTCTTTAGAAGATATGTGTATGTGGATTACATCTATGTAGCTCCTGAACAGTCATGCTAATTCCTAACCTGTGAGTAAAATTTTACTTTCACTTTCAATAAACCTGCAGTGAAAAGTACAGAGCAGGTTTATATCACAGTGTGGAATACAGGGCAGTCAGACTCACAGTAGAAGAGGATCCAGCCTGTCATCTGTGATTTTCTCACTCTGTTCTGGAGGACCGCTCTGCTATATGCTGGGCGGGACCCAACGATCGATGCTGCAGTGTGAGCTTCTCTTCCTGCTCCGCCCATATGCACTTTCGCTGGGACTGTACCAGCTTGGATCTAGGGGGGGAGGACTCATAGGAACTCAAGAAGGGAGCCTGGAAAGGGGTGTATTTGCGGCCGCAGAGCAGCAAGCAGGGGCGCATAAATATTGATTTAGGCAGGCAATAGGGGCATACACGTTTTACAGCTACCTTTTGTGGACAGATTTTTCTTCTCACAACCTTGCGCCCCCCCCCACACACACACTCTGCGCCCAGGGCAGAAGCCCCGCCTGCCCACCCCTTGTACTGGACCTGCACACAGGGGACGTTGACCGAGGCCCCGCACAGGAACGCTGACCAAGGCTCCTCACAAGGGGCACCGGCCAAGACCCCGCACAGTGGCACCTATGGATACCCCACATAGGGGGCACTGGCTGAGGCATCCACTAAGGCCCCTCATAGTGGGCGCCGCCTACAGAGGGCCTACTTAAACAACCCCCCCAAGCGGGGTCGTCCCACAGCACCATTCCTCTGCAAGAAGGCGCCCAGCATGGCCGCACAGACTAGTAGGCCACCCGCCGCAAGTGGACAGGTCCACGGGGGAACCGGACCAGGCTAGAGCCGAGGAAGGAGGGTGGATGCCCGCAACGGAAAGCGGCGGCCTCCAATACCTGCTCTAGGGCCACCCCGCACATCGCCGGTCAGTAGGCCACAAAAGCCATGGCCTAAATTTTTTCCTGCCCGCCACGAGTACTCGGTAGGCCGCAAAGCCGCGCCCTAAATTAGTGAAGGGCCGTCGCAGGAGGAGCGGATCTGCGGATGCCTGGTCACGCAGGAGGAGCAGATCTGCGGATGCCTAGTCACCCACCCAACCATCCAGCAGGTGCCAAGGTGTACCTCTCCATAGTGATAACCCTGGAGGTTGGGTGTACAGTATCTGAAGCACCTAAGCACCGCCGGGGGGCGTGTGAAGGAGAACCCCAAAGGGACCGACCACCCCAGGGAGTACCCGCGCCCCACACCACTTCAGGGAAGGAGAAGGGGGGGCCCTTACTTACCGCTGCACTGAAGTGCTCAGGTAACTCTCCCAGACAGTGGGGGGGCTGTCAGCCATGAGGAACACTGCGACACAGGCCAAGACCCGGTCATATGCAACCTTGTGAGACGTTTAACTCGCAGGGCCAGCCTCCGTCCAATGGGGCTATGTCACGGTCGACCAAGCGCGTAGCTGCGGTCTGCCCATGTTCGCTAGCCAGACTGGGGAGACCACTGGATCTTAGTGTCCAGCCCATCACCCAGACCGGCAGTTGATTGTAGATCTCACAGGAGAAAATCCAAGTGGGAAAAAAAGTAGTTTAAAAAGCAAAAACAAAAAATTGCTAGGACCAGAGATTCCAGCAGGGAACTAGGTCCTTACTCTTGACTAGGCAGAAAAAAAACTGAAAGCCTATAGCAGAGAAGGGGGTGTATATCACCTAGGACTGCCCATAGGCGTAGCCAAGTCTTTTTTATGCCTAGTGTCCTACTCCTGTAGGGTGCGATATAACCCTATGGTTCTGAATAATGGAGTGCTGTGTCTGTCAATGAACGAAAGAGAATTTATGCTGGTGGTGGGGAAGAATATTTATACTAGAAGTGGCAGATTTGTACAGGGGAGGGGGGGGGGGCAAGAATTAGTTCTGAGAGGAGTGAGTGTACAGATTAGTGTGCATGAGGGGGTGGGGTATTGTTGCTGAAAGGGTCAAGTGGGGGAGAGTATTATTTGCCCCATGACTGCTGCACTCTTTTTATGTACTCCTGACCCCTACTGCACATTGCACACTGCTGTTCCCTGCATTCTGTGCATTATATACTCCTGACCTTTATTCTCTGTGAGTATTGTACTCCAAATGGACTGCAGTGATCTTTGCATTACACACTGACCCCTGCACTATATAATATTCCTGCCAAAGGTGCTTCAACAAAGTACTGAGTAAAGGGTCTGAATACTACTAATAGTACATGCAATATTTCAGGTTTTTTTTTTTTCTTTTTAACCACTTGCCGAACGCCTAACGACTATATACGTCGGCAGAATGGCACGGGCAGGCAAAATCACATACCTGGTACCGATCGGACCCCCCCCCCCCCCCCCCGCTGCCCGAGGAGGTCGGCTTTGGTCTGGCAGCGATCAGAGATGAGGGGGAGGTCATCCATTCGTGGCCCCCCCCCTCGCGATCGCTCCCAGCCAATCGGAATCTTCCCCCTGCCTCTGTGTAGTACACAGAGGCAGAGGATGTGATGTCATCTCTCCTCGGCTCGGCAGTTTCCGTTCCGGCGCCGAGGAGAGAAGACTGTAATGTGAGTGCACAACACACACATACAGTAGAACATGCCAGGCACACTTTACACCCCCAATCACCCCTCCCCCCCCGTCACACTGACACCAAGCAGTTTTTTTTTTCTGATTACTGCATGGTGTCAGTTTGTGACAGTTAGTGTGGTAGGGCAGTTATTGTTAGCCCCCTTTAGGTCTAGGGTACCCCACTAACCCCCCCCTAATAAAGTTTTAACCGCTTGATCACCCCCCATCTCCAGTGTCGCTAAGCGATCATTTTTCTGATCGATGTATTAGTGTCACTGGTGACGCTAGTTAGTGAGATAAATATTTAGGTTCGCCGTCAGTGTTTTATAGCGACAGGGACCCCCATATACTATCTAATAAATGTTTTAACCCCTTGATTGTCCCCTAGTTAACCCTTTCACCACTGACCACCGTATAACTGTTACGGGTGACGCTGGTTAGTTTGTTTATTTTTTATAGTTTCAGGGCACCCGCCGTTTATTACCTAATAAAGGTTTAGCCCCCTGATCGCCCGGCGGGGATATGCTTCGCCCCAGGCAGCGTCAGGTTAGCGCCAGTACCGCTAACACCCACGCACGCAGCATACGCCTCCCTTAGTGGTATAGTATCTGAACGGATCAATATCTGATCTGATCAGATCTATACTAGCGTCCCCAGCAGTTTAGGGTTCCCAAAAACGCAGTGTTAGCGGGATCAGCCCAGATACCTGCTAGCACCTGCGTTTTGCCCTTCCGCCCAGCCCAGCCCACCCAAGTGCAGTATCGATCGATCACTGTCACTTACAAAACACTAACCGCATAACTGCAGCGTTCGCAGAGTCAGGCCTGATCCCTGCGATCGCTAACCGTTTTTTTGGTAGCATTTTGATGAACTGGCAAACACTAGCCCCAAGCAGCGTCAGGTTAGCGCCAGTACCACTAACACCCACGCACGCACCGTACACCTCCCTTAGTAGTATAGTATCTGAACAGATCAATATCTGATCCGATCAGATTTATACTAGCGTCCCCAGCAGTTTAGGGTTCCCAAAAACGCAGTGTTAGCGGGATCAGCCCAGATACCTGCTAGCACCTGCATTTTGCCCCTCCGCCCAGCCCAGCGTACCCAAGTGCAGTATGGATCGATCACTGTCACTTACAAAACACTAAACGTATAACTGCAGCGTTCGTAGAGTCAGGCCTGATCCCTGCGATTGCTAACAGTTTTTTGGTAGCGTTTTGGTGAACTGGCAAGCACCAGCGGCATAGTACACCCCGGTCATAGTCAACCCAGCACTGCAGTAACACTTGGTGACGTGGCGAGTCCCATAAGTGCAGTTCAAGCTGGTGAGGTGGCAAGCACAAGTAGTGTCCCGCTGCCATCAAGAAGACAAACACAGGCCTGTGGTGCCCATAGTGCTCTTCCTGCTGCATTCGCCAATCCTAATTGGGAACCCACCACTTTTGCAGCGCCCGTACTTCCCCCATTCACATCCCCAACCAAATGCAGTCGGCTGCATGAGAGGCATTTTTATGTCCTCCCGAGTACCCCTAGCCAACGACCCCCCCCCCCCCACCAAACAAGATGTCATGTCTGCAGCAAGCGCGGATATAGGCGTGACACCCGCTATTATTGTCCCTCCTGTCCTGACAATCCTGGTCTTTGCATTGGTGAATGTTTTGAACGCTAAAATTCACTAGTTGAGTATTAGCGCAGGGTACAGCATTGCACAGACTAGGCGCACTTTCACAGGGTCTCCCAAGATGCCATCGCATTTTGAGAGACCCGAACCTGGAATTGGTTACAGTTATAATAATTAGTTACAAAAAAAAGTGTAAAAAAAAAAACAAACAAAAATATAAACTAAAAAAAATAGTTGTTTTATTGTGTTCTCTCTCTCTATTGTTCTGTTCTTTTTTACTGTATTCTATTCTGCAATGTTTTATTGTTATTATGTTTTATCATGTTTGCTTTCCAGGCATGCAATTTTTTATACTTTACCGTTTACTGTACTTTATTGTTAACCATTTTTTTGTCTTCAGGTACGCCATTCACGACTTTGAGTGGTTATACCAGAATGATGCCTGCAGGTTTAGGTATCATCTTGGTATCATTCTTTTCAGCCAGCGGTCGGCTTTCATGTAAAAGCAATCCTAGCGGCTAATTAGCCTCTAGACTGCTTTTACAAGCAGTGGGAGGGAATGACCCCCCCCACCGTCTTCCGTGTTTTTCTCTGGCTCTCCTGTCTCAACAGGGAACCTGAGAATGCAGCCGGTGATTCAGCCAGCTGACCATAGAGCTGATCAGAGACCAGAGCGGCTCCAAACATCTCTATGGCCTAAGAAACCGGAAGCTACGAGCATTTTATGACTTAGATTTCGCCAGATGTAAACAGCGGGAAGCATTTTATCACACCGATTCTTGGTGTGGTCAGATGCTTTAAGGGCAGAGGGGAAATCTAGGGTCTAATAGACCCCAATTTTTTCAAAAAAAAAAAAAAAAAAAAGAGTACCTGTCACTACCTATTGCTATCATAGGGGATATTTACATTCCCTGAGAGAACAATAAAAATGATTTTAAAAAAAATGAATGGAACAGTTTAAAAATAAGATAAAAAAGCAAAAGAAATAAGAAAAAAAAAAAAAAAAAAAAAAAAAAAAAAAGCACCCCTGCCCCCCCTGCTCTCGCGCTAAGGCGAACGCAAGCGTCAGTCTGGCTTCAAATGCAAACAGCAATTGCACCATGCATGTGAGGTATCACCGCGAAGGTCAGATCGAGGGCAGTAATTTTAGCAGTAGACCTCCTCTGTAAATCTAAAGTGGTAACCTGTAAAGGCTTTTAAAAATGTATTTATTTTGTTGCCACTGCACGTTTGTGCGCAATTTTAAAGCATGTCATGTTTAGTATCCATGTACTCGGCCTAAGATCATCTTTATTATTTCATCAAACATTTGGGCAATATAGTGTGTTTTAGTGCAGTAAATTTTTTAAAAAAGTGTGTTTTTTCCCCAAAAAATGCGTTTGAAAAATCGCTGCGCAAATACTGTGTGAAAAAAAAAAAAATGAAACACCCACCATTTTAATCTGTAGGGCATTTGCTTTAAAAAAAATATATACTGTTTGGGGGTTCAAAGTAATTTTCTTGCAAACAAAAATAATTTTTTCATGTAAACAAAAAGTGTCAGAAAGGGCTTTGTCTTCAAGTGGTTAGAAGAGTGGGTGATGTGTGACATAAGCTTCTAAATGTTGTGCATAAAATGCCAGGACAGTTCAAAACCCCCCCAAATGACCCCATTTTGGAAAGTAGACACCCCAAGCTATTTGCTGAGAGGCATGTCGAGTCCATGGAATATTTTATATTGTGACACAAGTTGCGGGAAAGAGACAATTTCTTTTTTTTTTTTTTTTTTTTGCACAAAGTTGTCACTAAATGATATATTGCTCAAACATGCCTTGGGAATATTTGAAATTACACCCCAAAATACATTTTGTTGCTTCTCCTGAGTACGGGGATACCACATGTGTGGGACTTTTTTGGAGCCTAGCCTCGTACGGGACCCCGAAAACCAAGCACCGCCTTCAGGCTTTCTGAAGGGCGTAAATTTTTTAATTCACTCTTCACTGCCTATCACAGTTTCGGAGGCCATGGAATGCCCAGGTGGCACAAACCCCCCCCCCCAAAATGACCCCATTTTGGAAAGTAGACACTCCAAGCTATTTGCTGAGAGGTATAGTGAGTATTTTGCAGACCTCACTTTTTGTCACAAAGTTTTGAAAATTGAAAAAAAAAAAAAAAAATTTCTTGTCTTTCTTCATTTTCAAAAACAAATGAGAGCTGCAAAATACTCACCATGCCTCTCAGCAAATAGCTTGGGGTGTCTACTTTCCAAAATGGGGTCATTTGGGGGGGGGTTGTGCCACCTGGGCATTCCATGGCCTCCGAAACTGTGATAGGCAGTAAGGAGTGAAATCAAAAATTTACACCCTTAGAAATCCTGAAGGCGGTGATTGGTTTTCGGGGCCCCGTACGCGGCTAGGCTCCCAAAAAGTCCCACACATGTGGTATCCCCATACTCAGGAGAAGGAGCTAAATGTATTTTGGGGTGCAATTCCACATACGCCCATGGCCTATGTGAGCAATATATCATTTAGTGACAACTTTGCGCTGACTGTTACACCAGTGCTTTATGTGTGTGTTTTTCCTAATATTAATTTATCTATTTTAACGCTTCCTACGACATGGGACTGCATTGAGATTTTTCAGGGTTAATGTATTGGAACACTCATCATTGGGATACCAGTATCTGTGCTAATTTCACGATTCACAGTGCACTGACATCTGAAAGTATTCAGTGTACTGCCTTTTTAAAAAATAAAAAACATGCTCAACTTATTTTTATTGCCTAGGGTTGGCTATATATTAACCACTTCAGCTCCAAAAGGTTGCACCCCATTCTTGACCAGGCCATTTTTCGCGATACTGCACTGCTTTACCTGACAATTGCATGGTCGTGCGACACTACCCAAACAAAATTGATGTCCTTTTTTCCGCCCACAAGTAGAGCTTTCTTTTGGTGGTATTTGATCACCTCTGCATTTATTGTTAGCGCTATAAAGCAAAAAAAAAAAAAAAAAACCCTGAAATTTTTTCTAAAAAAAAAAAAAAAAAAAAAAAAAACAAAACTTTTTTTACTGCTATAAAATCGACACAATAGAAAAATGTAAAAAAAAAAAAAAAAAATCATCAAAATGTCTTCATCAATTTAGACCACTATGCATTCTGCTACATGTTTTTAGCAAAGAAAAAAAAAAAAGTCCCAATAAGTGGTATATTGATTGGTCTCCGCAAAAGTTATAGCGTCTACAAACTATGGGATAGATTTATGGACTTTTTTTTTTTACTAGTAATGGCGGTGATCAGCGATTTTTAGTGTGACATTGTGGCGGACAAATCTGACACCAAGTGACTTTTTGGGGACCAGTGACACCAGTACAGCGATCAGTACTTAAAAGAGAAAAAAAAAAAAAAAGCACGGTCACTGTATTAATGACACTGGCAGGGAAGGGGGTTAACATCAGGGCAGTTCTGCCATCAAGTCTGCCAGAAGCTGCTGATTGGCTCCACTGTGTCCAATCACAGTGGGAGTGGGCTTCCAGCGGCACGCACCGCAGATCCCAAAGAAGGCATCACTGATGTATGGTACGTCATTTTGCAGCGCTTAAGGGCCGCCCTGCCACAGTAAATGTACGTGGGGCAGTCCTTAAGCGGTTAAGGAATAAAGCAGCCACACTTTACTAAGACTAGCAAGAATATCTGCGAGGGCTAATTTTATGTGGACGAAGGAGTTTGACAGTAATTATGTGCACTAACATTTCATAAGCACTTTACTCCACAGGAGAAAAAAAAAATAAAAAATTGCTTAAAGTAAACTAAATAAAAAAATTCCAGATGAGACTTACATTGAACTTCTTGGGCATAGTAGGAAACACTACGGGTTTGATTTACTAAAACTAGAGAGTGCAAAATTTGGTGTAGATATGCATGACCAATCAGCTTCTAACTTCAGCTTGTTCAATTAAGCTTTGACCAAAAAAATAAAAAATAAAAACTGGAAGCCAACTGATTTCTTTGTAGAACTGCACCAGATTTTGCACTCTACAGTTTTAGTATATCAACCCCTATGTGTGCCAAAAATCAATGGCCAAACATTTTTTCTTACCTAAATGCAAGGAATGACCCCCTTCATGACCAGGCCATTTTTTTGCGATATGGCACTGTGTTACTTTAACTGACAATTTCCCGGTCATGCAACGCTGTACCCAAATAAAATTTGTAATTTTTTCCCCCACAAATAGTTTTAGTTTAGTGGTATTTGATCAGCACTGCATTTATTTTTTTTGTGCTATAAACAAAGACAATTTATAAAAAAAAAAAAAAAAAAAATGTAAAAAGAAAAAAATATTTTTTACTTTCTGCTATAAAACATACCCAATGAAAAAAAATATGTAATATGTATTCTGCTAAGTTTTTGGTAAAAAAAACCCCAATATGCATATATTGATTGGTTTTAGCATCTACAAAGTATGGAAAATACGGTATACTGGAATTTTTTTTATCCATTTTTTATACTGGTAATGGCAGCAATCAGTGACTTATAGAGGGACTGCGGTATTGCAGCAGACATTCTGACACTTTGTATTTGTGTCATTGGTTCCCACAGTGACCAGTGCTAAAAATATACACTGTCACTGTACTAATGACACTGGCTGGGAAGGAATTAAACATCTAGGGCGATCAAAGGGTTAAAAGTGTGCCTAGCCAGTGTTTGTGTGTACTGTGTGTGGTGCTTTTACTAAGGGATGTGATTAATTTTCTTTCCTACTTAGCAGGGAATGAAAATCCATCATGTCCCCCATCAGGACGGAGCCCTGCCTTGTTTACATAGGCAGAGTTTGGTGCTGTCTCTCTCCTCGCTGATCAGAGCGTGCCGGCAGACATGCATTGGCCGGCAGCTGCTGAGCAACTTGTGGCAAATCACAGAAGCAGTGCAAACGCCCTACTCCGAAGTGCACAATAGGGTAGACACTCACATCCACCAGGTAAGAGATGTGGTGAAGAGGCCCTTGTTCTCAACATGGAGACCAGATGCTTTGCCAGGGTGGCTTCTGTAAACTGATAAAAAGCAGGGATTTCAAATGGTGCCCAGTGAGCTCATTGCTTGGCCTGCACAGTTTATCTCACCAGGTGAGTCATCAGATACAGTAAAGTGCGGCTAACACAGTACAATCAGGTTCCTGCTGACCCAGCCAAATTTCAGTCTGTGAAACCAGATTTAGTACAAGCCATGAGGTTGGTTTGTTGTGGTAACAAATCTTACTATCCACAGTGTAAAGAAAAAAGAAATAAGAAACCAGCTTTTAACATCACAAAAGTTTAATAGAGCAGGCAGGCACAAATGTAAAAATTCTATGAAACCTCTTCCATAGTTTTTACAATAAGTTTTTTTTTTTTCCAACATCACAATTTTCAATAATTTGACAGACGCAAATATTTGTATTACTGAACACAGGAAAGCACATAACAGTCATCCAATGCTACAGACTAACTGCAAAGCAAAGTCTATACAGTATATATATATAATTTAACTGAAACATATCCACCATGTTATGTCATGTTCTCCACTGCACATGGACACAGACAGTCCTAAAAAAGAATAGTTAAAATGTAGCCTTTACCCTATCAGTTGTGAGAAGCATTTGGGTCCTGGGCAAAAAAACAAACACTGTTTAGACCCCCACAATACCATCTGTCACACCCCCCGCTGCTATAAGGTTGACCTGGGGTATCCCAACAACAACTGAACTAGTACAATAAGTCAGCTTCCTCCTTGCAGTAAGGGGACTCAAGATGTCTGGGGTCTTAAACAGAGTCCCTTAGACCTGCAGAATGTTAAAAGATACATTATGGCAATAGAGGAGATGCAATTTACTATAGAACCAACAGTGTATGTACATTTTATGTTCATTTGCTTCAAAACAAAAAGATCTCTATTGCACCCAAGAGAATGACTATCATGTCAAAGCAACCTTACTCATAGGTCACACTTCTGAATGTTTGAATTGGCATTAAATCATTGCACCCTTAATTCCCTTTGGTGACGCTGCAGTACTGATGTCAAAATGGATCAAGGATGCCTGTTGGGCTTCTATGTACACAAAAAAAAAAAAAAATTTAAAACATGTTAAAATTGAATGATGATTACTCAAAAAAAAAATTATATATTTAGTGTTACTTTACAAAAATTTACAGAAAAAAAAAAAAAAAAAAAAAAAAAAAAAGATAAAAAAGGGGAAATGTGCATACTTTGAGTTAGAGGTACCTTAAATCCGCTAAAAACGAGATGAAAACCATTACAAATCACATTGTTAAAAAACCCAAAACATGAATTCCTATGCATTTTAAAGAAAATCAGTCAAATTATTGTAACCAAAACCTTTCAACCACTGGTCAAACCTAGCTTGTCTTTCAAATACAGGATTATGATTATTTAGGAAGAGATCTTAAAGCGGAGGTCCACCCAATTTTATAAGTTTTGCTTAATCAAATTGCATAAATGTATTCATTCTTAAACAGAACTTTTTTTTTTAATCGAGTGTACCTGTGTATTTCTGCTTTTCATCTTAGTTTCCAGTATATAACCCTTGCGGCTATGGGCGGGTATTTTGCGGGTATATACGTAATGTCCTGTGCGCTGCACTGTCTCCTGGGAGCTTGTGTCATAGTTCCCAGGAGTCATTGCGGAGGCCCGCTGCGAGTTCTCGCGGGATTTGGAAAGATGAACTTCCTACAACGCCGCCCGTTGTGATGGCAACCAGGAAGTTTACGGTGTTCTGCACCGTTACAACTGAGCATGCGCGGGAATGAGCAAGGAATGCTGGTAGCTCAGCATCACTGGAACAAGGAAGTTAATGCTTGTGGGCTTCAAATGCCCACAAGCAAGATGAAAACGGTCGTCCACATTTTTTATAACTTCTTCTTTACAACGAAACCGGACATCGGGGGAGATAATTCACCAAAACAGTGAGTGTGCCACTGTCAATATGTGACGGTGTTAATGTTTGGAAAAAGAAAAAACACGTCAGTGGACCTCTTCTTTAAGGAACACACATAAAAAAATAATAATAAAATTAATAAAAAATTGTATTATCCGTACCTGAAAAAACAACAGCATGCCAATGATACAATCTGGAAGTTTTAAATCATATAAAGCCACCAGAAAAAAATTAAAAATCTGCTTGCTTGCAATCAATTGCCGACACGTACCCTAAGCACTGGCAAGAAATAACCAGCATCATGCTGGTACTAACTATGCTTAAACACTATTCCTCTATATTTCAAGGCTGATGACCCCAACAGTCTCTAAATTCTATACAGTTAGTTACATTGATGCTGGCCATACACGGAGCAAATTTCACAGCCGGTTCCTGATGAACGAGTCAAAAAACACTCACTCAGTGGTTGGCTCTGGCAGCTCCATTCAGGAAAAGTGAATCAACATTTGGCAAAAGGAGCCTGCTGGAAATTTTTTTGCAGGTAGCAGATGCATCAGATGAAGCTGCTGTTTGGGCATTCCGACAACCTCTGGCAGCGGTTGTCATAATACAACAGCTCAGCAGAGGGCTTTTAACAAGCTAAACAAAAGAAAGCCAACAGTGTATGGCCAACTCAGGGGCTCATTTGGACTTTTAGATCTATTAAAAACATACGTTATTTTGAATAAAGTAGACTTTAGGTTTCTTGGAAGTCAAAAATGTTCCTATATGTGCCTCTTTCCTTTTAAAGAAAAAAAGCACAGGTGTACCACCACTCTTCCCTATATCATTCACAAATATTCCTCCCTCAGGCAGAGATCTAGTGAGATCCTATCCATGCCCCTATCCTTTTTCTTGCTGCTTGAACAATGATCAGTGATCTGTGTGTTCCCAGCAACATATGGTGGATGCCAGCAGAAATGGCCCCGAAAGGACAAGCCACAACTAATCAGAGACCCATTTATTTATATACTTGCTGTTGTAGAAGTGAGTTTTACAGAACAACGTATATTCAGGTTGTGTGGCCCTCATAAAAATTCCTATTTCTAAGTAAAAAGGTCCTGGAACAGCTTTGGGCTTATGAAGATGGGATCAGAATCAGACGCTTCTGAGATCAGAATCTGACAGGTGCATTTGACCTCCTTAACCTTTTTCACAATCCCTAATCCTGTATACAAATTTGTCTAAAGCAAACAAAAGCCTGTTGACACATGTTCCTTATACTGGCCACCAAAAGAGGAATTAAACAGAGAATATCTGCTGGTAGTTTTAAATTTTTAAGAGGCTCAATTGAAAAAAAAAAAAAAAAAAAAAGGAAGATCGTTTTGATTGATGTGCTGAAGTTAAAAATTGATACCAGTCTTGCCTTGTGGTGCACTAGATCGCATATGAAACATCA